>NW_026652286.1:52645564-52659684 GCF_009828535.3 Hylobates moloch | reverse complement strand
GGAAAAGGAGAGAAAAAAACTAACATTCTCTTTTTCAAAACAAAATGTTGTGTTAAAACAGTCCTGTGAAAAAAAAATCAGGTCGTATCCATCTCAATAGGAGAAATTAATGCTCAATTTTATTTTAGAGTACAGATAGTATCAGAGATGAACATTAACCCAGGTCTGTATGGCTCCATGCTTATATTCTTGATTTCTAAGCATTAGCTCCCAAAACATATTTAAGTAGAAATTATTCAGTTGGTTATCAGGGATGAGTTGGAAAGGGCCTTACATTGGGAAGCAGGTTGGTCTTTGTGACATCTTAGTCTCCAATTTCTGTTTCTTTAAATTTATGATGCAACTGGATGACATATATATAATAGACAAGGCTTAAGATGAAAATTGGTGCTGAAAATACAGTTTGGGAGGTTTTCATCTACCTTTATTCTCTCTGTATAGCTTTGTAAGTGACTGGTGTTTGGATCCAGTGAGGGTATATACACCATGGACAAAATGTTTGAAAGTGCTCCCTCTAGCCTTATTATAACATGGTTCTTGGCAGCTAAGCCACATGCCAACTCCAGAGTGTTTTTCTTGGTGTGAAGGTAATAAGTCTGGGATTAATTACAGAATCTTTCTAGCTTTATTATACAAATGCTCAGAGACAGAGTCTATTTTTTTGGATGCAGTACACAAGACTGACTATATACAAATGTGCAGCATTGTGTGCAGGCATGAATCCATATAGATGAATAAACTTCCAAAAGGCTGAATGGCAAAGTCTACTTACTTGGTCCTTCCATCCCTACCTTCTATTCTTTCCCCCAAAAATGTGGGCATATAAAAATAACTACTATATTTCTTAGATTCACCATGGACCAATTGGTCAAATTATTTGTGTGTCAGAAATTTATAGATGTATTGAGATTTTCCAAAACTGTAAATTCCCTTCTCTGAAATATCTAATACTACTGAGCATTCTCTTTTTAGACTTTTTTCATTGTTTCTCAAAATTTATCAATTTGTTTTTGTCTCATGTAACGGAAAAGTCAAACTGACTCAAATAATGAGAACACTGTCATATAATTCTCCGGTTATGAGAAGTGTAGAGGTAGGAACACAATCAGTGGCAATTATATCAGATGTCTGGCTCTGTTTCCGTGGATTCTCTTTGTTCTGCTCTTCTCAACATCAACTTTTTCTTCAGAGCAGCTCAGATGGCCACGGAATGGCTACCAACTATAACTGGGGCAATATGTTTCTTGGTTTATATGCAGAGTGAAGAAGAGGAAAATTAGCAATGCATGCCATGAGTTCTTATTTTCGGTTTTATAGAACCATCCTAGGTCACTGGACTAATAAGAGTGTCTGGAGAAATGTCTCTGCTGATTTGGAATGATCTAGAATAATTAGAATTCACTTTTGAAGCTGTGAGTAGATTAAGGTTCCTCTACTTCATGTGAGAAGGGCAGAGTGGATACCTGAACATCATTAGTGTCCTGTTGGGAAGCAAGGAAATGTAATGCATCCTGCACAGGCGACCAACAGTGTCCTTCATGTGAGGTAATAAACTCTGCTAGTACCTAATCAGTCTCCTATGGGCTTTTCTCCTTTCACCAGTTCTTCAGTGTTGGTGTTCCCAGGGTTCTGTTCTTGGACTTCTGTTTTTATTCTTGTGATCATTGGTGGATTTTCATAATATATATTAGACACATTATATCATAGATATGTATCATGTACAGTGATTCAGGGAACATACTCTGGAGCCAGGCAACCTGAATTTGAATCTCAGTTTGATCACTTGATGCCTACGTCATGTTAAGCAATCTCTTAAGTTTTCTGAGACTCATTTTTTTCAGAAGAAAAAATGGGATAATTTCCTATCTCATAAGGCAAAGTTTTTTTTTTTTTAAAGATTAGATAACACAATATGTAAAGTGCTTAGAATATTTCTGGCCCTGTTAAAAAAGCCTCCTTACAGTGCTTCAGCCTCAAGAAATGTAGATATGAGCAAAGGAAGGAGTAAGAGAAAAGAAAAAAGGCATCACAACCTGTTTAACCATTTCAGGTTCAGAAGGGCAATAATGATTAATGTCTTCATCAAGAAAGAACCTGGTTCCTTTATGCTCATTCTTTTAAAGGAGGAAGTCAACATTTATTGTGCTCTTCATATATGCCGGGCACTGCTAAGAATGCTTTAAATTCACCTTCCATGGTTTACTCTAAACCATATGAAGAAGACTTATATTCGTTATTTTACAAAAGAAGATCCTAGGCTTAGAGAACATGAATATCTTGCCAAAGGTCAGTAAATGATAAATCAGGATTTGAAATCTGCTTACTCTAACTTCGCTTGCTCACTTTTACTTGTTCCCTAAAACTTAGTTTAATTGTTGTTTTCACCTTAAAGCCTTTTCTGTCTGCTTCAAAAGGGTTCTGCAATTTGCGTCTTTGTTTGCAAAGGACTCTGTGCTTGCTGCTTATAATATTGTTGATCACATCATACTGTCATTGATTACTTGTGTGTGTGTCCCCTCATACACTTTTACCTTCTGTCATAGTCTCAGGCCATAGCATCAACTTCAATGAGCATTTGCTGAATGACCAAATAAATTAATGGTCAGACATGAGTGTATTCAAGCCCTGTAGTATTTTTTCTTTTATGACACTCAGATGTTTGGTCTTCCCTTTAGAAAAATACACTGAATTGGGAGAGAATAATTTCTTGGTATATATTCTGGAGATGATTCTAGTAGGCCAGGGATCCAAAGGACCTCAGCCCTTACGCTCTTCTCATCTATGCCTGGGATGTTGCAGATGGGCCAACTGAAGGACCAAAAGAAGTGACTAGCACAAGCTCCCTTGATGAATCCCAGCTGGAGATAAGCCACATATCCATTTTGTAACTCATGGTTCAAAACACTTGCACTCAAAGACCTTCCTTTTAAACATTCTGCATGGCAGACACATCTAGTTACACTACTTTGTCAGATTATTTGGTTTTTCTTTGTAAAGCAGAAGAAAATATTTTAGAAAGTCATATTATAATAATAGAATAAAATATGTATATGTGTGTCTGTATATTAAAACAACACAAATTCCCTTTTGCTGTTTTTTTCTTTAGCTAATTTTAGTCACACCTTTAGCTATTTTTAGCTACCCCTTTCACTATTTTTTTTCTATTTGGAACCATTTTTTAATTTCTTTGTTACTATTACTAAATATCTACCTTTGAGGAGCATGTATATTATACACACTTAGACAAGATTAATTTAAAGTTGGGCCAAAAGTTCAGACATTTTATGAGACTGTGGGAGATGGGCTAACTCTAAGGTGTGTGATTATTTTTGAATTAATGTACAGTATATAGAAAAATGGGGTAACAAAGCAATTTTGATTTTCATGGTAAGAAAGCAAATACTCTCTGAATAGCTCTAGCAGCTTTCTTTGTGAGGTGGGTAAGGAACACTTCTTAAACAAAAATGTTTATGGATTTATTTTATTCCTTATGTGTTGGATTATTCATATATTTATTAAAATAAAGCAACTTAGATGATTAAGTCATTTTTTATCAAATATCTGCTGAATACTTCCAAGCATTAAGTGTTGCACTGAGTAAAATCTTGTATGAGTCTTAGTCCTCATTCCCAAGGGAGTTTGTCATCTGGTAATACCAACTCTGTGGATTATGGACTACGGTTTGTAAAGGTTGTTGTTATTGTTACTTTTTCGTTTATCAGAACATGTTATTTGTAACAGTCTGATGAGCTAGGCTAGGTAGGTATTGTAAATCTTTTTCATTTTACAAATTAAACAAATGGAAATTCAATTGTCACCATTTTCCTGGGTCTTTGTAATCTCCCAAGCTAGAAATGAAGAGAAATCACCAGACGCTGCAGCAAAGAGAAAGAGAAGAATTTTATTTAGCTTGTGCACAAGGAAGTCAGTACTGCAAAAGCAAAAGGGCAGACTTCTCCCTTAGGATAGTATGTGCATTAGTTTTATAGGGCCTTTCTACAGAGATGGGTTTCATCAGCACATGTACAGGAGGAATTTCTCTAGTGTTTCTGCAGTGGCTTTACATGCTTCCTTGTATATTGCATATAACAGTAACATTTTAAATCTCCACCTATACACGATTTTTAGCATTAAAATGAGGAAAGGGTAACTATAAGTTGACATTTATAGCTGTGCATGTGGTGCTCCCAGAAGTCCCTGTCCCCATAAAGCAGGAACTTGTGGGTAAGAGCTTCTTGGGTCTTTATTTATTTATTTATTGCTGATTGGCTGGAAGATAGATAAGCTACAGATTGAGTGAGAAGTTTTTTTTTTTTTTTCCTTTTTCACAAGACCACATCAAAACAGGAAATTGGCCAGCCTGCCTGTCTTACAAGGATGTTAAGTGAATTGGCCCAATACATGACAATTTAATGATATTGAGATTTGAACCCAAAGGACCTAACTCCAATGCATAGTAGGTTTATCACTACCATGTGCATCAAGCACTAGTAGTGAAGGAATTTGTAATACTTTTCTGTTTCTTATTTTATGAAACTGGAACCTCAACCCATCTTATTAGTATCAGTGGTTGAAAGCTAAAAAATAAAATCAAACTCACTAGATAATTCATTTTGATTATAAAGCATCTTATTTATGATAGCATTGAAGCTCCTATTGTAAATATTAGTTACTACATTGGATTATACCTCTAGGGTTTTGATTTACTGGTGGTGTTATCCTTACTGCCCCCGCCGCACAACTCCAAAATAAAACAAAACACAAAGCAAAACAAAACATCAATCCTGGAGGCTTAACACCTGGTGCTTACACAATAACAACGTATAACTTGTATCTGTGTCTAAGAGGCAGTTTGTGAAGTGGTTAGAAAAACAAGCTTGGGTACCTGGGGTCAAACCCTACCTCTACCACTAGAAAACTTACTTTGTGACTTTGATCAAATTTCTTAGTTTCTCTGTGAGTCCGTGTCCCTGTCAAAAGTAGGGATGTGTATAATTATGCCATAGGGATATGGCACTGATTCAATAACAAGGTATCCTGAAACCCTTAGCCCACTGCCAGGTACTTAGTAAAATTTCTGTCCGTGATAGTTTCTGCCAAGAAGATTTTGTAGCTGCTACTCATCTCCCCCTGCTTTTAGGATAATGTCGAAATTCTTGGAGAAATAGTAAGATGGGCCCCCAAATGTCTACACAACTTCTCTCCTTTGCCTTTGCCTATTCCGCCAAGCTTCCCTAGACTCTAGCTTCAATCAGTCTAAATTTCTTTCACTTCTTTCTATTTCTCTTTCTTCTTCCTGGTGATCTCCAGCTCTTGTGATTTTTCCTGTGATTACAGAAAAATCTCTTGGGGAATATGGATAAAATATAGATTCCCAGGCCTCACTGCCCAGTAACCTATATCCTTCTAGGTTTGATGTGGGCCCAAACAATTTGCATTTTTAACAAGCACTCCTGGGTAACTTTGCTGTAGGTGGCCCACCATTCGCATTTTGAGGAACTCAGCCTTAGCACATTTGCATGCATATTTCCTTTTGCAATTTGCATACCACTTCTACTTCCTGTCCTCAGGTCTTTCCGGTCAGGACCCAACATTGCTGTTTCTATCACTCTGTGAACTGCAACTCACATGATGGCTGGGACCTTGGAACCATCTTACTGTATTTCAACCCTGCCCCAAAACCTCACTACATCTCCAGTTCCTAAAAGCTGAAGGAAACTAAGACTTTTCTTCTATACCACAAATCTAACTTTTTGAGGGGACTTAAAATGTCAAAGGAAACCCCCAAAACTATGTTCTCAGCATAACTGTTAGAAAGATCTACATGCCATTTCCTGGAAGTTAAATGCTCACAACACTTCCTCCTTTATAGGAAAATGGAAGGTAACAAAAGAGTAAGAAAAAATATAATGTTCGTATAAAAACTGCAAAAATGGGAAATTAGAGCAAGGCCATCATGTACCAGAAGTGCTGACTGGAAAGCCCAAGAGTAAATGGTAGTTTGGGATTCAGGTCAGAGACGAAGGTTCTCTTTTGTTTTGAAATTGACCATACATAAACCAAGCGCAAAGAAAAACATGTCAGTAAAGGATAGGAATCGATGAAAGGAGATAAAATAGGGAGGAATGCAAAGACAAAATGTTTATTAAATGTCACTGTTACTATTACAGACATTAATATGTGTGCAAGTACAAGACAATCCCTGTGCAAGTTTATACACACACACACACCTTTAGAGGAAAGAAGCAATCTTCATGTTAGTATTTTTAGGTATCAATAAAGGTTGTTCTGGAATAGTAGCTATGTTCATGACTACTAGCAGAGCATTAGTTTTCTTGCTAAAAACAGAATGAATGTGTTTAATGTGAAATTATTGCCACTTACATTCTGTCACTGACCAAAAGCAAGGCCTCTTTCAGCTCTCTAAAATTCTCTTTTCTCTTTACAGTAAGAGGGCTAAACTACTTTGTGTTTGATTCCTAACTGGTTCATGTGAATGAATGATTGAATGAATGAATGAAATTTTCCAGTCTAAAAGATTAATTTAACTCATTTTTCTACAGCATGCAGGGCCAGAGAATTAATGGATTCTGTTTTCTAAGAGGAAGGAGAATTGTTTCAATTTTACCACAACCAGGGAGTTAGAGCACACAGTGTATTTAAGAAAGCAGTTAAATCCCACCATTTAATCCTGTATCATGATTCTTAATCACATAATTTACAGTGATAGCTCTCCGATCATTCTATTCTGGTGAAAATTTGCCAGGGAAAATCTGTAACAGGGTCTGATTATTGGAAACTTCAAGTTTCTTCTCTGGCATACATTTTTGAAATAATGAAGACTCGAAACCGCTTTAACAATAGGTCTGATTTGACCCAACTGATTAAAAGGGTCAGTGGGAGTTCATTTTTTTCTCCCTAAGGAAACATTTAAGAAAAATAAGTGTTTTGTGCCTATATTAGGATATCTTTGTGATTAGAAGACTCTCACCAAAAGTGGAGCAAAATATATCTCTAGTGAAAGACCTTCTACTGCTAAACTCTCTCAATTATAATTCCTTCTTTGACACTAAATTGCACCTCTCCAGTGTATGCTCCGACTGTTGGTCTTCCTGCTCTCTCTTTAACAATATCGACTTATAAAATGTAATCGTATGATGTGCTGCAATTTTTATGGAAATAGAAGTGTGAACTATATACTGTACACAGAATCTAAAGAGATTGCCATTTTTGCAATTTTGTTTTGGCTAATGAGTGCATTCATGTATGCATGAGTGCAAGGAAACCTATGCTCACGTGAATATATATGCGTAGCTTGGGAGAAAAGAAGTAGCCTTTATTTCGGTATCTTAAGGTATCAATAGAGGTTGTTCTAGAATGGTAAGGTAAAAGCTACCTTAATGGCTACCTGCTGAGTAGCTATATTCAATTGAGTTCAGGTGGTAAACCTTTTCCGCTATATTTATTTGCTTAAGCTATCTTTATGGGAGAAGGGTTTGAATAATTATATCAAGAGTAGCTGGGAGCCAGTTGTGGTGGCTCATGCCTGTAATCGTAGCACTTTGCGAGGCTGAGGTGGGAGGATCACTTGGGACCAGGAGTTCAAGACCAGCCTGGGCAACATAGTGAGACCCCCATCTCCACACACACACAAAAAGAGTGGTTGAGACAGTTTCTCATTGCTGAGCACTTTGACCAGTATCAGCATCAGAGAAAACAACAACAAACAAATTCAGAAACCTAGATTAGGTTTTGAACAAGGTGTTTGGAGCCAGAGAACCTTGGGATGAGCAATGATTCTGCCATTTACTGCTATGCGATATTGACTAAACTCTATTGACTGCTCTAGGCAATAATTTTCTCACCTATAAGGTAGAAGTAGTTTTAGTGCAAAACTCAGATACTCAACATATGGGACGCTATTATTATTATTTTATTTTTTATTTATTTATTAATTTTTTTTGCACACAGAACAATAAACATTTTCTAAAAATACATACAAACAAAAAGATGCATATCAAACATATTAGGAAGGTTGCACATGGGAAGACGGGGAATAGAAATGGGGTGTGGGAATTGAAGAAAATAAATGAGAGAGGGACTTCGTATGGATCAATGATAATAACTCAATCCTCTATTTGACAAAGAAGAAGGAGAAGGAAGAGGGAGAAAAAGAAAGTGGGATAAAGGATCAGAAAGAGAGGAAAATAGAAAAAATTAGAGTATGACTCCAGAGTAGACCTGTTTTGTCGTCGCTGGGTTGGTTGGTTGGTTCGTCTGTTGTATTTTTCATATGTTTTGCCATGTTGGCCAGGCTGGTCTCGAACTCCTAGCCTCAGCCCAGCCACCCCGTCTGGGAAGAAGTGAGGAGCGCCTCTGCCCGGCCGCCCCGTCCGGGAAGAAGTGAGGAGCGCCTCTGCCCGGCCTCCCCGTCTGGGAAGAAGTGAGGAGCGCCTCTGCCCGGCCGCCCATCGTCTGGGATGTGAGGAGCGCCTCTGCCCGGCCGCCCCTTCCGGGAAGTGAGGAGCCCCTCTGCCCGGCCACCACCCCGTCTAGGAAGTGAAGAGCGTCTCTGCCCGGCCGCCCCATCTGGGAAGTGAGGGGCGCCTCTGCCTGGCCGCCCCATCTGGGATGTGGGGAGCACCTCTGCCCGGCCGCCCCATCTGGGAGGTCTACCACGGAGGCCAGAAGCAATGTGGGGGCTGGACGTGGTGGCTCACGCCTGTAGTCTCAGCACTCTGGGAGGCCGAGGCGGGTTGATCACTTGAGGCTAGGAGTTCGAGACCAGCCTGGCCAACATGGCGAAACATATTATTATTTTATTTTACTTCTACTTGCTTGGCCTGCTATCTAGTTCTAACCTCATCTGTTCCATCAAGTATTCTATTCTTACCCACAAAATGAGCACATACATCCCAGCTTATAAATATGCTGTTTATTTGAATTCCATTTATAGGTCAGCTGCTTGATTATTTTTTCCCATACTAATAACAGCCAATTCATTTCAAGCACCTCTTCTTTGCCAGGCCCTGTGTAAAATGTCTTACACGTATTATGCCATTCAATTTGTATAGAAGCTCCATAAAAGTTTCCAAAAGGAGCAACCAGGATTCAACAAGATTATTTTCCAAGGTCACACAGTAGTTTGTGAACAAACTAAACCCAACCCTGAATGTTGTAACTCAAAGTCCCTGTCCTTTTTCAGTGCAACTTTTCTCTTTTCAATAGTATGAAAACAAAAGTAACAATCAGGTAGAGGATGACTCAGACACCAGACTAACTTGCAAAAGTCCACCAAATTCCACATGTAGCTAATAATTAGAACACAGTTTCTTTGTGTTTGCATATCTCTTTGGATGCCTTTGGTTACAATTAATAGAAAATCTGATTCATAAATGTTTACCAAATAGGGAAATTAATTATCTCACCTACTACAAGACTAAGGGTAGGAGGAGTGCTAATCTTAATATAAGTAGCAGTGCAACAATGTCTTCAAGGGCCAAGATTCTTTCTGTTTCTCCTCTCTGACTGCTTGGTGTTAAGTTCTATGTTCAGGCTATAGTAAGATAGTCTCTGCATGTCCAGATATCACATATGGATGCTTCTTCCTGTATCTCTTTCTTAGAAATGATGGCTCTTTCCCCAGAAGCCCAAGTAGGTATTTTTAATACCTTATTGATTAAGATTGATGTATATGCCACTCTCTAAACAATCACTAGCAAGGATATTTGAATTCCTATGAAAAGCTTAGTCAAAATGTTTGGAGTAGAATAGTTGCTGGGAAGACAACCAATGGACCTCATGTGTATATGGGCAGGGAGGGGTTAAAGTATTTCCATGTACGGAGGAAGATATCCCTACTTCTCTGCAAATAACGTAGCATCTTATTTTATATCCACTCCTACTTAGAAATAGGGGACGAATGACTGTCTTTTACAGAATTGAGAACATTTCTTCTAGCTCTTTGTGTGCATTATAGAATCTATTATGTAATAAAAGTCAGATGTCTATAAAAGCAGAAATGATTTGACTGTAGCCCAATTTCTTACCACATGCCAACTTCTAATTAAACAGGGGTGGTGATTGGATAATTGGATAAACCTATTCAGGGAAATCACTTGAATAAAATGCATTACAGCTATATTGCCAAAGTCCGACTCCTAAAAGGATCATTAAACAGTGAATTTTAAGAACTGTAATAGATCTGATTGATGTTCAGTAGAAGTTTTAGTGAGCTCAGATTTGCCTAAGTAAATGTCTTCATTTCTTTTGGACAAATACTTAAGATTGGTATTGCTGGAGCATATAGCTAGATATAATGTTCTAAATAGGTGTAGCTTACATCTTCACCAGCAAATCACATTCTCGTGAATATTTGAAGTTGCTTTACTTTAAAAAATTTACCATTCCAAGAAACGTGTAGTAATATCTTATTCTGATTTTAATTTGCATTTCTGTAAGTATTAATCATGTTGTACACCTTTTAATGTGTTTATTGGCCATTTCTTTGTCTTTCCTATTGATCTATTCAAGTGTTTTGACCAGTTTTAATTAGATTGTTTGTCTATTTGTAACTTAGTTGTAAATGTTTTTAATATATTGTGGATAAAAGTCCTTTGTCAAGTATGTTTTGTGAATATGTCCCCAGTCTATGACTTATATATTGATTTTATTTCAGAGCTTTTTGATAAGCAACAGGTTTAACTTTGATAAATTCTATTATATCAATTTATTGGTGTTATTTATGCTTGCCTAAACTCTTTTTCTTTTTCTTTTTTGCCTGTTCCTACCTCACAGAGATATTTTTCCATATGTTTTTCTAGAATTTTAGCATTTATGTTTAGGTGTATATTTGATCTAAAAATATATTCTCCATACACTATGAGGTAGATATCAAGATTACCCCTGTACTTGACATGGATGCCCAATTGTTCCAGCACTAGCACCATTTGTTGAAAAAAATTTTCTTACCCTTTGTTTTGGTGACTTTGTAGGAAATTAATCAATTGTGTAAGTGTTAGTCAATTTATGGTCTGTTTATTCAGTTCTGTGTATTGATTCGTCTCTCTGCTAATACCTCATTGTGTTGATTACTGTAATAAGTTTAGAAGTTAGTCTCATGAGTCTTCCAACTTTATTTTTGAGGTTAAAAATATATGTCATTCTATGTTCTTTATATATAAATTTTATAATTGATTGTCGATTTCTACAAGAATGCCCACTGGGAATTTGATTGGTATTGTATAGATCAAAAGAGAGAGAGAGATCAAGTCAGAAATAATTGGTATCATGATAATAATATAATGCAATCTTAATATAATTTATAAATATACATCATTGCTTATTTGGGTCTATTAAGATATCTATTTTCAGGACGTTGTAGTTTTCAATGTTGTTTCCCATTTGCTTATAGGTACACAATAGGTTTCTGTAAATTTACCCAAGTAACTCTTATAATCTGGCTAAATAAGGGTATTTTTTTTTAGATTTAAAAAATCATTTTCTATTTACATAGTTATGTCTTCTGTGAATATTTATACTTTTTTTAGACAGAGTCTCACTCTGTCAGTAGGCTAGAATGCAGTGGCGCGATCTCAGCTCACTGTAACCTCCACCACCTAGGTTCAAGGGATTCTCCTGCCTCAGCCTCCTGAGTAGCTGGGACTACAGGCACGCACCACCAGACCCAGCTAATTTTTGTATTTTTAGTAGATACATGGTTTCACCATGTTGGCCAGGATGTTCTCGATCTCTTAACCTCATGATCCACCTTCCTTGGCCTCCCAAAGTGCTGGGATTACAGGTGTGAGCCACCACACTCAGCCATATTTATACTTTTTTATGCCTTTAATTTTCTTACTTTATCATACTATCTTAAAATATTAGTATAATTTTAAATAGAAATAGTGAAAGCACATTTAATGGGAACTCAGTCATTCTGTTACCATTACATATAATATTATTTGTATAATTATTATATATGCCTGTTATCAGGTTGAGGAAATTCCTTTCTAATCCTAGTTTTCCAACAAGTTTTATTACGAATAGATGTTGAATTTTGACAACTGTTATTCTGTTCAACTCCTCTTTTTCTTTCTTTTCTGGAACTTCAATTATATGTCAGTGTGGTCACTTAATATTGTCCCACAGCTCACTGATCCCCTGTTAACTTTATTTCAATGATTTTGTGTGTGTGCATGCGTGCACACATGTGCATGCTTCAGTGTTGAAATTTTCTATTATAAGTCATTGCTTTCTTTTGCATTATCTGATTAGCCTGTTTTTTTTAAATCTAATGGATTTTTATTTTGAGATACTAGATTTTTTTATTTCTATAAATTTTCTTTGGGCCTTTTTTAAAAAAATATTTTCTTCCTATTTTCATCATGTTCATGCTCTCCTCTACCTTCATTAACATATGTATTTACACTAGCTGTTATAACATTCTTATCTACTAATTCTGTGATCTAGATTTGATACATTACTCTTATTTCAAAGACTTTTTTGCCTATGTTCCTGATGGATATTGTTCTCTGATCCTCTTTATATTTATATATATTTACATAAAATTTTAAAATATTTATATGTAAGATATATAATATATATGTCTTATAAAATATATATTTTTATATATCTTTTTCAGGTATTTTGATATCAGGGTATCACTGGCCTCATAAATTGAGTTGACAAGTTCTTTCTCTATTTTCTTCCTTTTTTTCTGTGAAACACAAGTTTATTATTAGTTCTGTTAGCCTGCTCAGATCTCTGTTTTAAACACTTATTTCAGGTTTGAAGGTACATGTGCAGATTTGTTACATAGGTAAACTCATATCATGGGGCTTTGTTGTACATATTCTTTTGCCAACCAGGTACTAAGCCTAGTACCCAATAGTTATTTATTCTATTTCCCTTTTCCCACCCGCTACCCTCAAGTGGACCCCAGTGTCTGTTGTTCCCTTCTTTGTGTTCATGAGTTCTCATCATTCAGCTGCCACTGAGAACATACTGTATTTGGTTTTCTCTTCCTGTGTTAGTTTGCTAAGGATAATAGCTTCCAGCTCTATTCATGTTCCTGCAAAAAACATGGTCTCATTCTTTTTTATGGCTGCATAGTATTCCATGGTGTATATGTACCACATTGTCTTTAATCTGTCATTGATGAGCATTTAGGTTGATTCCATGTCTTTGGTAATTTGAATAGTGCTGCAATGAACATTCATGTGTATGTTTATGGTAGAATAACTTATATTTGTCTGGGTATATACTCAGTAATGGTATTTCTGGGTCAAATGGTAGTTTGGTTTTCAGCTCTTTGAAGAATCACCATACTGCTTTCCACAACGGTTAAACTAATTTACACTCACACCAAGAGTGTACAAGTGTTCCCTGTTCTCTACAACCTGGCCACATGCTGTAGAGATTGACATTTTGACTTTATTAATATCCATTCTGACTAGTGTGAGGTGGTATCTAATTGTGGTTTTAAGTTATTTTCTTAGTCTTGACTTCTGTTTTATTTGTGCTGTGGTCCGAGAGTGTGTTTGTTATAATTTCAGTTCTTTTGCATTTGCTGAGGATTATGTCCAATCATGTGGTTGATTTTAGAGTACGTGCCATGTGGCAATGAGAAGAATATGCATTCTGCTGTTTTTGGATGAAGAGTTCTGTAGAGGTCTATCAGATCCATGTAGTCCACTGTAGAGTTCAGATCCTGAATATCTTTGTAAATTTTCTGCCTTGATAATCTGTGTAGTACTGTCAGTATGGTGTTGAAGTCTCCCACTATTGTTGTGTGGGAGTCTACATCTCTTCGTAGGTGTCTAAGAACTTCCTTTACCGGGCATGGTGGCTCACGCCTGTAACCACAGCACTTTGGGAGGCTGAGGCAGGCAGATCACCTGAGGTCAGGAGTTCAAGACCAGCCTGACCAACATGGAGAAACCCCGTCTCTACTAAAAATACAAAATTAACCAGGCGTGGTGGTGCATGTCTGTAATCCCAGCTACTCGGGAGACTGAGGCAGGAGAATCGCTTGAACCTGGGAGGCGGAGGTTGCGGTGAGCCGAGATGGCGCCATTGCATTCCAACCTGGGCAACAAGAGTGAAACTCTGTCTCAAAA
>NW_026652286.1:52531916-52645464 GCF_009828535.3 Hylobates moloch | reverse complement strand
AAAAAAAAAAAAAAAAAAAAAAAAAAGAACTTGCTTAATGAATCTGGGTGCTCCTGTATTTGCTGGATATATATTTAGGATACTTAGGTTTTCTTGTTGAACTGAACTCTTTACCATTATGTAATGCCCTTCTTTGTCTGTCTTTATCTTTGTTGGTATGAAGTCTGCTTTGCCTGAAATTAGGATTATAACCTGTGCTGCTTTTTTCTGCTTTCAATTTGGTTGGTAGATTTTCCTGCATCTCTTTATTTTGAGCCCATGGGTGTCACTAGTTGTGGGATGGGCCTCTGGAAAACAGCATACCTTGCCTTTTTATTTTGTTTGCCACTCTGTGCCTTTTAAGTGGAGCATTTAGCCCATTTACATTCAAAGTTAGTATTGATATGTGTGGATTTGATCCTGTCATTGTGTTGTTAGCTGGTTATGTTGCTGGCTTGTTTCTGTAGTTGCTTTATAGTGTCACTGGCCTGTAAATGTAAGTGTGTTTTTGTATTAGCTGGTAGAGGTCTTTCCTTTGTATATTTAGTGCCCCTTTCAATATTTCTTGTAAGGCAGGTCTGGTGGTAACAAACTGCCTCTACATTTGCTTATCTGAAATGGTTCTTATTTCTCCACTTATAAGCTTAGTTTGGCTGGATATGAAGTTCTTGGTTGAAGACTTTTTTCTTTAAGATTGTTGAATATAGGCCCCCAGTCTCTTCTGGCTTGTAGGGTTTCAGCTAAGAGGGCCACCGTTAGCCCAATGGGGTTCCCTTTGTAGATGATCCGCCCTTTAACAGCCTTTAACATTCTTTCTTTCATTTCAGACTTGGAACATCTGATGATTTTGTGTCTTGTAGATGATCCTCTTGTGTAGAATCTTGCAGGGGTCCTCTTTATTTCCGGAATTTGACTCTTGGCCTCCCCAGCAAGGTTGGGAAAGTCTTCATGGGTGATATCCTGAAATATGTTTTCCAAGTTTACCTTTTCCTCATCTCTTTCAGAAATGCCAGTGATTTGTAGTTGGCCTCCTTACAAAATCCCACATCTCCTGGAGATTATGTTCATTCCTTTTTATTTTTTTTCTTCAATTTTTGTCTGAGTGTCTTATTTTAGAGAGCCAGTCTTCAAGTTCTGAGATTCTTTCCTCAGCTTGGTCTATTCTGCTGTTAGTACCTGTGACTGCATCATGAAATTGTTGCATTGTGTTCTTCAGCTCTGTCAGATCCATCAGGTTCTTTTTTATACTGGCTATTTTGTCCTTCATCCCCTGTACCATTTGATTGTGATTCTTAGTTTGCTTGGATTGAGTTTTGCTATTCTTCTGAATCATGATGATCTGCTGGCTGTAGATTGTAGCTAGACTCCTGGGCTGCCTGCTGCAGCTCTGGGGTGATCTCAGGGTTTATGTTCCTTCCCCAACTTGGAGGCAGAAGAGGGAAGGACCTTCATAGTGGTTATGGCCAAGGGTCTTTTGCTTGTCTCCTGGGACTCCACCCCAGAGAGATGCAGGTCAGTAATCGCTCAGTGCAGTCAGCCTGGGATGGGCAGTCTGTGCTGTGGGCCCAAGCTCAGGGTTCCCTGTCATAATGAGCAGGGTGGGACCCACGGGAGACAAACTGGCCGCCTTCTCCTTGGGTCAACTGAAGTTTGTTGGAAGTCTGGTTAAGGCACTTAGGGTCCTTGCTCCTTCGTTAGTCTGAGGGTAGCAAGGGTACTTCCACTGCAGAGGCAATGGCACAGAGGCTTTCAGTTGCTCCTGGGGCCTCCACCTCCAAGAAATGCAGAGCCACTGTTACTGGGGGTGTTCAGCCAGAGAGGCAGGGGTAGCTGCACTACTGGCATGAGCTTGGGTCTCCACTTGTTGTGCAGCAGGGGGTCAAAGGCTCACAGGGAGAAGAGAGAGGTCTCCTCTCTGTATGGTGACTGTGGTATGCTATACACTGGTGTAGCAGCCTCTTAGTTTTTCCCCAGACCAAAGGCAGGAGGGGTAGAACTGTTATGGTGGCAGTGGAAGACAGGCTGTTGTATGCCCTGGGAGCCTCTCCCTGGAGAAACTCCAGGCTGCTACCAGTCTGTATGGTTAGCCATGGGTGTGGCAACTATTCTACATTCATGAACCAGGGGCCCTGCCTGGTGAAGAGTGGAGTGGGGGTTCCCAGAGAAGAGTAGCTGGACTCCTCTCGGTATGGTGGCTGTAGTATGCTGGAGGTGCCAGCGTAATTAATAGGCCTTTCGTTCCTTCTGAGTCCAAGGGCTGTTGGGGCTGTACCACTTCAACTGTAGTGACAGAGGGGTTGTGGGTTGATGCTGGGATTTCCTCCTTGGATAAACACTGGATAGCCTGTTTGTGGTGATCAAGCAGGAGCAGGATTGGTTGTCCTAGAGTTCCAGGGCGGGTGGCCCTGCCCAGTGAAGAGAAGTGAGGACCAAGATCTGCATGGAGAACAGTCTAGCCACTTTTCTGTGAATTGGTTGCTCTGTGCTGGGGGTCCAGATCAGCCCCTGGTCCCCACAGACTATCGCAAGCCTGGAGACAGCACGAGCAAGAACTGTAAGACAGGGAAGATGGCCACCCACCCCTCCTACTGGGAGCTCTGTCCAGGAAGTTGCAGAGCTGCTACTGGCTCAATAGCCCCCTCAGGAGGTGGCAGGAAGCCCAGGCCTGGAGGACCTGCCCAGTGAGGAGATATGGGAATGGGCACCCACGTAACAGTCTGGCCACTCTTCTGTAGGGCTGCTGCTGTATGCTGTGGTTCCACTCCAGTCCCTAGTCACCTCAGATTTTCAGGTATCTGAAGGTATCAACAGTGAAGGCTGCAAAACAGCAAAGATGACGGCCTGACCCTCTCTCTGGGAGCTCCATCCCAGGGAGGTATGGAGTTACTGCCGGCCCAAATGCACCTGTAGGAGGTGGCTGGAGACCCCAGTTTGGAGGTCCGCCCAGTGGGGAGGACCAGGATCAGGGACCCACTTTAAAAAGTAGTCTGGCCACATTTTCATAAAGTAGCTGTGTTGTGCTGTGGGTCTGCCCTAGGCCCTGGTTGCCTTGTACTCTCCAGAGCCGTTAGGCTAGAACAACTAAGTCATTCAAACAACATAGATGGTGACCCACTCTTGCCTCTGGGAGCTCTGTCCCACGGAAGTTTGAAACCTCTGTCAGCTGGAAAACACCAGCAGGGGTAGCCGGAGACCGCAGTTGGGAGGTCCCACCTAGTGAGGAGAAATGGGGTTGGGGACCTGCTTAAAAAGCAGTCTGGCCATGTTTTTGTAGAGCAGTTGTGCTGTGCTGAGGGTGCACCAGTCCCCAGTTGCCTTGGACTGTCCAAAGCCCAAAGGCAGGATTGGCTAAGTCACCCAAACAACAAAGATGGCGGTCTCCCCCTGGGAGCTCCATCTCAGGGAGGTATAATGCTGCTGCTGGTGGCTGGCTGAAGTTCCAGGCTAGTGGATTTATTGTATGAGATGCTATGGAAGCAGAGCCTGCAGACTGTTGCTTTTCATCCCCCTGGATTCAGCTCCTTTCCTAGGGATCTGTACAGAGGCCTAACTTCTGGCTTTGCTGGAGTTGCAGCTGCTTTTGCCTTGAAGCTGGGAAAGCCCAGGTATCTAAGGTTCCCAGTCTCCATGTGTGCATGAGCAGCACATAGTTCTGTGAGTCAGACTGAAGCCCTGTGAGTCAGACTAAAAGAACCTAGTGGGTTCATGAGAGGATCCCCTGACTCAAGAGTTGCAAAGATCCCTGGAAGAAGCGTGGATTCCCAGGGTTGCTCATCTACTCACCTTTCCTTGGTGGAGGGAGGTTCCCCTTGCTCCCTGTCCCTCCTGCCCCCTGGGTAGGCTGTTGTACTGCCTTGATTTTCTCCATTCTCCATGGGTTGAGTTGTTTCCTTGATTAGTCCAAATGCATGTACCTGGATGTTTCAGTTGAAGGTACTGTGTTTACTCGCTTCTTCCATTTCTCTGGGTGAGAGTAGCACACTCTGGCTGCTTGTAGTCGGCCATCTTGGCTGCCACCCACTCTTCCTCTGTTTTCTGAAGTATTTGGAAAGCTTGGTTACATTTCTTCCTTAAATGTATGATAAAATTTACTATTAAAGCAATTGGGCTTGCAGTTCTCTTTTTAGAACATAGTTTAATTATAAAATTTTTATTAACATTTTAATTTAATATGCTACCATGGTTTTATTTCTTCTTATGTCTGTCTTAGCACATTTTATTTTTCAAAAAACTGCCCATCTTGTAAGTTTATAAAAAAAAAATTTTGTCATAAATTTTATCATAACAATCCGTTTTTTTTTTTTTTTTAGTATCCCTCTAAAGCAAGTGGTAATGCCCCCTTTTCGTTTTTGGTATTGGTAAATTGTACTTTCTCTGTTTTTATTGACAAATTCAACTGTTCTTGGTCTTTTTAAAAATTTTAATTTTATTGATATTTTCCAAAAACAGTCCTTGGTTTTGTTGTTCATTTTTCTATTGTTTTCATTTTCTATTCATTGACTTCTAAATATTTGTTTATTGCTATTCTGTTTATTTTGTACTTAATTTGTTTTATTCATCTATATTTTAATAGAAGCTTATTTCATTGATTTGCAGTCTTTTTTATAGTGTAAGCAAATTTTAATATCAATATTTTTATAAATGGATTCCATGAATTTTGATATGTTGTATTTTTATTTTCATTTAGTTAAAAATGTTTTCTAATTTACTTGTGATATCTTCTGTAACCCATGGATATTTAGAAATGTGTTGCTTTACTTCCACATAATTATAGAATTTCAAAATTTAATTTTGTCATGATCAAGAACGTGATCCTTTAAAACTTTAGAACTGTTTCTTGGTATAGCATATGATCTTTCTTGGTTTATATTTCAATGTTTCATGTACTCTTGAAGATGATACACATTTGCTGCTATTTAAGTAGAATCTTCTATAACTCTGAATTATGACAAGTTTGTTGATATTGTTCAAGTCTTCTCTATATTTACTGAAATTTGGGGGCTATTAACTCAATTAATAAAAGAGGGATTTTTAATGTCTCCAGCTGTAATTTTGTTGATTTGTGTGTGTTTTCTTCAGATTTGTCCATTTCTGCTTTACATATTTTGGCATTCCATTTTAGGTACATACACATGTATACACATCCTCTTGATAGATTGAGCTTTTTATCATTATAGCTTTCTTTAAATTGCTAATAATATTTTTTGCTCAGAAGCCTACTTTGCTTAGTACTAAAGCAGCCACTCTGGCTTTCTTGGGACTTGTGTTGGCGTAGCATTTTTTTCCATTCTTTTATGTTTAATCAGTTTGTATCTTTCTATTTGTGCCATTGTTTTTGTTCCAATTTCCTGTCTTTTAAAAAGAGTTATTTGAGTAAATTGTTATTCCATTTTATTTAAAATATTGGCTCTTAAGTATGCATCTTTATATATTTATATTGCTAGTGGTTACTCTAGACTTTGCAATATACATTTTTAATTTACTATAGTTGACCACATATTAATATTATGCCATTTCATATATATGAAGATTATCACAATACACTTCAATTTACTCTTTTCCTGTTCTTCATGCCATTAATACTGTGATTAGTTTTATATGTGTTTCTGCTTCATGATAAATTGTTTTTATTTCTGCCCTAAGTAGTCCATTATATTTTGGAGAAATTAAGAAAAATACTTATTCAGGGCCCCAGCTCACATCTACTAGACTGTAATTTTTTAGGGTTTCAAAACTCCACAGTACTTACCTGTTTAGATTTGTTGAAAATATTTTGAGCAGAGGAACTACATAGTTTCATTTTTAACTTAAAAAAAATCGAAGCAAAGTTTGTAAGGGTAGGAAGACTAGTTACTATTCAGTTGAAATAATTTATGTAATAAATGATGAGAACCTGAACTTGGGCAGTAGAAATAAAATGAAAATACAAGAATAGATATTAGGGATATTTTTAAAGTTACCATATTTTTTCACAGATTAGTGAGAAAAGACAAAAGAAGGGGAAGTTTCTAATACATTAGTTTTATAGCTCCAGAATGGGGTTGTTAATAATGCTGCTGAAGAAGTAGGAAGGTGCGGCCGGGCATGGTGGCGTAAGTGTAATCCCAACACTTTGGAAAGCCAAGGCGGGTGGATCACCTGAGGTCAGGAGTTCGAGACCAGCCTGGCAACATGGAGAAACCCCATCTCTACTGAAAATACAAAAAT
The DNA here is from genome assembly GCF_009828535.3 of Hylobates moloch. Lineage (NCBI taxonomy): Eukaryota > Metazoa > Chordata > Mammalia > Primates > Hylobatidae > Hylobates > Hylobates moloch. Next base: position 52,639,278 of record NW_026652286.1, on the reverse strand, counting down.
TAGCCAGGCGTGGTGGTGGGCACCTGTAATCTCAGCTACTTGGGAGGCTGAAGCGAGAGAATTGCCGGAACCCAAGAGGTGGAGGTTGCAATGAGCCAAGATTGCGCCATTGCACTCCAGCCCAGGCAACAATGAGACTCCATCTCAAATAAAAAAATAATAAAAAAAAGAAGTAGGAAGGTGTGTAAATGGAATAATGACTCTACTTAAACATGCATTTCATTTTGCAATATTCTGATGAACTATCAGGACCTGAAAATTAACAACAAAAATGAGGCTGGGAAAAGATGATAAACATGAGACACATTTATCAGAGATCATTAACAATATTTGGTGTCCTATTAGGAGTGGGCAAAAGAAAGAATGATGATTCAAATATTAGTCAGATGTTACTAGTTTGGATAGTGATGCTATTAATTGAGACTGAGAACACTAATGAAAGGGCATGTTTTGATACAAAGGAAGTGCAGTGATCAGTTCAGGTAGTGAATTTAACTTGTACATACTGATTTTGAAGACATACAGGTTAAAATGCCTATTGTCTGTATGCTCAAACATGTAGCCATGGTGTTAGAAGAGCGGTACAGTTTGGAAATAGAGATGGGAATTAAAGTCACAGTAAATGAGATATCCCCAGGGAGACAGAGTGAAGTCAGAAGAAAAGGATGATTTAGGAAGGCCAATAAAGTAAACATAAGTGTCAATGCATGTAGAATATTTTAAGCATAGTATGCCACATTCTTTTATTAATGCAGAAAAATTACAAGCCACTTATTAAAATATCCAGGATAGAGTTGCTAAAACTATTCTTGAAGATTATATTTTAAAACATATATTTTGTCTTACAGAATGATTTCTCCTTTACAATTGTCACAAAACCAAATTCTGTAAGTAGTCTAATAATATTACCTGCAAATATGACAAGGCCACTATCTCTTTTAGATATCATTGAAATGTGCAAATATGGAATATATATTGATAATCATTTTATTGACTTTTTTGACACTTGTCTAACTCCGCTGATACCTTGCATATTACAAAACAAAAAAAAAAGAGTGATTAGTCCAAATGTTGAACAGATTGCAATACAGAAAAAAATGTGGTTGGGAAAAATCTAAACAGTACGTTATTATGTATGATTAGCTTTTTTCCTGTGTTGTTATTCCATGTCATGGCAGTTGATATAATTGCATCTTGTGAATACGTTATAACATGTGTTTTGCCCAGATGAAGAGTAATCACAACAAGTAATTTGAACTTGTCATTTGGTAGCATTACTATAAATGGCAGGAGAATATTTTGTTAAATCTTTGTGACTGGGATATGCATTTTTGTAATCATTCCAAAAAGTTACTAGAGGTGGCAGATGTCTGACAAAAGTCTTTCTGTTTGACTGTTTTTGTGCTTAAAAAACAAGAGAGAAGCAAAAATCAACCATAATGAACTTTTGGCCTTTCCTATTATTTTTCTGTGAAATTTTAGTTCAAATGCACAGTCATCAAGAAGCCCATTACGTATTTACATGCCGCCCCCCACCCACCCCAACACACACACGGTGAAGGAGAATCAGAGCATATAACCATTTCTGTACTCCTTTGTATTTAAAATAAAACAAAAAAAAAACTTTTCAGGTCACCAGGTCTCTTCTGCAGTGTGCTTGTGGTTTTTCAGCACTCAGTGATCTATCTTGTCTCCCTGTCTTGCTTTGGCTTCTTATATATGGTTGGAATATCCTTTAGCCCTATTTCCTCCACTGTCCAGGGCTTATGTCTTAGCTATTGTTCACAATTCTCTTGCAATGTGCTTGCCTCAGGCTAACATACGCTCCCTACATCTGTGCTTCTCATGTTATTCCCGTAGAACACTATGTGTGCAGGCAATGAAGCTGCTATTACGTTCTCTTGCAGTTGCCAGCTACCTTACTAGTCTGACATATGACTGCGACCTCTTCGACATCAGGAACATTGTCCTACTCATCTTCCTATGTTCCTATTTCCTTGTACTATGCCTAGAACATGATGGACATTCAACCCCACCACTCCACTTTCCCCCCGTCCCTGCTCTAATTTCTTTTTTTATTACCCAACAAAATCATAACTCTCCCTTGGGTAGAAGTCAAGGAGAGAGGGAAGAAAATAAATATGTGCTGAGCTCTATTCTCAGTACTGTAAAGATTTACAAGTCCTATGGTGAGTTCTTTGTGACTAATGCAGAATAAAATAATTGTTCAATACATGTGTAAATAGAACCATCTAGTAGAAGAAAAATAGAATGGTAGATTTTCATAAAATTCTTTATAGAAAATTGTGATTTTCTCTCTGCCCTAAAAATACCTATGATTCTGATAGGCAGAAAAGATGCTGTGAGAAAGATAAAGGCCGGGAAGCAGGAAAACACATCTCAAGCTCGGGTCAGGGTCAGGGATGGTACATTCTCAATGGTGACTGTGGGAACAGAGGGAAGCAAGGCTAAGACGTTCACTCAAACTGTGTGGAATTCGATGGATAAGGAGTCAGCTACAAATGTTGAATGTCTGTATGACAAGGAATTATTCAAATTGCTATGTAAGTGACATTATACAACACATTAACTTAGTGCATGTGTTTATAAATGATCATTTATTGTGAATATTTTAAACCCAGGTTATCAGATACAAGGTGAAATCATCAGGCAAAATCATCTCTGGTAATTTTAAAACCTACCTATATAACAAGTGGTAGATTTTTGTTGTTGTTGTTAAAGTGGGGAGGGGGGAGGTGGTGGAAGAAAACTATTATAAACCTTAAAGAAAATATATACTTATCACTAGTATATTTTGTTAATATAAATATATTATAATTAAAATTTCAGTATGTGTGCTTTGAAAAATTTAAACAATTACTCTCCCGTGTGTGTGTGTGTGTGTGTATGTGTGTATGTGTCTTAACTGTCTATTTCTGTCATGGTGATCTTTGTCCACACATCTATTACAAATAATGTCAGATATAGTCAGTGAATGTTTCTCTGAACAACTAGAAACAAACAAATCTCTCTGTGACCCAATCCCTATTAGTTGACAACGACCACATCGTGCTAATATTTGTTCTATTATCTAGTAGAAGTGTTACCTGGGAACTTGATCTTGCCAATTGGATCAATAACGATATAGACATTAATTTATATACATGTGTGTATGACAGCACCTTTCACTAATCTACTATCACAAGAAAAACATAATCCACAATACAAAATACAAGTGTGCATGTACACATTGACACCCACAAACATATGCTCTTATGCTTCTCCTGTTTGTCACATTAATTATAAAAATTGTTATGATGTTTACAGACACTGATGTGAATACATTATTTGGCATTGAGTAAGTTATTTGCCCTCTTTATATCAACAAGTTCTCTATCTATAAAACGAGTTGTTTTATTAGATAATCTAAAAGGTATTTTCAAGTTCTGAAATTCTATTGGTGATCACATTAAGATTTTTTATTTTACTTAGTGTCAAGTACAAGTCTCAGTTTCCAACCAATGCAGATTTTAGAGAACAAAAAATGACTGAGTTCTATTCTTATGGATGAAAAATAATTGTTCTTAAAGCTCAAAAATAGTCAACATTAGCCCTTTGTTTTTGAAAATTAACAGCAGCAGAAACTGCAGATCTCTATTGTAGAGCTTCATTTCCATCTCTGAGAGAGAGGCTGGCCACATCTTTCCAGGTGGCCGTGGATTCGTCCTCATGAGAAAAATGGAGATACTTAAAGTTTTAAAAAAATTCTCACCATTGCTGAAAAATACAAAGTACCTGAACACTGCAAGTATCTCTTATTCCAAAAACAAGATGACTTATCATCTTTTAAAAACTCAATTTGCTGAAAATTCTATTTAAAAAAACTATAAAGAACGTATTGGTCTTAATTCAAATAAATTTTGAAATATCTCATTCTATTCAACTTGTCTCTCTCAAGTACTGAGGTTTAATAATGATGTGTGTGTTCTACTCTGAATTATGTTCCTCCAAATTTGAATTATACAGGTGCTAACCTCCAGTACCTGTGAATATGACCTTATTTGGAATAGTGTCTGTGCAGATATAATCAAGTTAATATGAGGTCCTACTAGATTAGAGTGAGCCCTGACACCAATGACTTGTGTCCTTATAAGAAGGCCATGTGAAGACACGCAGAGAGATCATGTGACAACAGAGTCAGAGATTGAAAAGAACAAGCCAAAGAATGCCAAGGATTGGCAGCAACCACTGGAAACTAGAAAGAGGCAAGGAAGGATTTTCCTGAGAGTCTTCAGAGCAATTATGTCTCTTCCAACATATATATTTTGGACTTCTAGCCTCAAGAACTGTGAAAGAATAAATTTATATTGTTTTAAGCTACCCAGTATATGGTACTTAGTTACAGTTATCCTAAGAAATTAATACAGATTTTGACACCATGGAGTAGAGTCCTGCCGTAACAGGAATCTATAAATGTGGAAGTAATGGTAGAGTTATGTAATGGGTAGTAGCCAGCGGAGTTTTGAGACAAATTATAGTAAAAGCTTAGATTGCCTGGAGGAGATTGTTGGTAATAATAGGGATGTTAAAGTTGATTCTGGTAAGGACTCAGAAGGAAGGGAAGAGGATGGCAGGTAAAGCTTTTCTCATCTTGGAGAATACATGTATCATTATAAACAGCAGGATGTCTTTAGAAATTTGAACACTGAGGGTACTTCTGGTGAAGTCTCAGAGGGAAATGTGGAGCACCTTATTGGACACGAGAGGAAAGGGGGCACTTGCTACAAAGTGACAGAATATAACTGAATTGTGTGTTAGTGTTAGATGGAAAGTAAAATTTATAGGTAACGACTTCAATATTTACCTGAGGAAATTTCTAAGCAAAATATGGAAGGTATGGCCTGATTTTTCTGGATCACAGAAAATAGGGAAGGTGTGTCCTGTTTTTTTTTTTTTTTTTTTTCCTGGAGAAAAAATTGCTAAGAAAAATAAGCCAGTGCCTGATGTCTTAGAAAATCCTTAGCTTATTTAGGCAGTATTCTCAAGGCTGTGACTAGACAAACCCTTGCTGACAAAATTAGGTGTGACTTACGGAATAAATCAAGCATCTTGGCAGAGCCCAGGAATAGAGAAGGGGTTATCCGGGAAAGACCTGTGGAGAGCCCTTGTGTCTCATGACATGGATGCCCCTTGACATCCACAGAGAACTAACACAGCTTTTGAGAATGAATGATGTATATAAAGGAACACAGCCAGCCTGACTGGAGGGGACAGAGGAGATAGAATGAAAGAAGGCTATTGGACTTCCAAAATTCTATAATTGGGAGGTGGACAGAGAAGATAGGGCTACCCAGAGAGAGCTCAGAGGATAGGGCACTCAGCAATAGAGGATTATTTGCACATTTTAAAAACTAATAGGATTTACTGGGTTTTGAATTAACTTTAGTCCAGTGACTCTTTTATTCCTTCCATTTTTTTTATCCTCATTTGGAGTGAAAATGTCTGTCTTACACCTGCCCTAGCATTGCATTTGGAAGCAGATAGCTTGTTTTTTAGTATTATAGATCCAGAAATGGAAAATAATTTTGCCCTAGAATGAATAATGCCCAGAGTCTTACCCAAAACTGACTGAGATGATATAAGTAGTGAAATTTGGAACTTTTCAAGTTGTGATATTTAGATAAGATTTGGCTTTAAAGTTCATGTTGGAATGAGTTAAGACTTTTGAAGATGTTGAGCTGGGGGAAATTTATTTTGTATATAGGAAGGATGTGACTTTGGAGGTCAGAGGGAAAGTTTTACTGGGTTGAATTGTGTCTCCCAAAATATATGTTCAAGTCCTATCCCTTTGTACCCATGAATATAACCTTACGTGAAAAAAAGATCTTTGCAGATTCAGTCAAGTTAAGATGAGGTACTGTGGATTAGGGTAGCCCCTAAATCCAGTAATTCTTTTCCTTATAAGGCACAGAGACACCCAGGGAAGATAGTAATGTGATGACAGAGGCAGGATTGGAAAAGTGTGTGAAGGAATGCCAGCTACCAACAGAAGCTAAGAAGAGGCAAGGAAAGACACCTCCCTGGAGTCTTCAGAGGAAGCATGGCTTTTATGACACCTTTATTTTTACTTCTAGCTTCCAGAACTATAAAACAATACATTTTTTATTGTTTTAAACCATCCAGTTTGTGCTAATTTGTTATGGCAGCCGCAACGGTGTTCATGATCACTTGAAAGTCTGTTAGAAAGAGAAGTGACATCCATGAGCACATCTGAATTGGGCATCTACACCAGTTTCTCTTAAGAGAGAAAAACCAAACAATTGGTATAACATTGTCTATTAGGAATATAGGCTTTGATGTCAAACAGACGAAGATTGCTAATTCTACCTCTAATGTGTTGAGTGACATTAACAAAACTCTTATTTTTCTCTTCCCTCATCTATATAATGGTACTAAAAAGGGTCTTTTCTTTTTAGACATAAAGAGATTAAGTACTATAAGATTCCTATGAGAAATCTAAGAGATTAAGTCCTTTGGGATAACACAACTGGTAAGATACAGAATCAAGTGTTGAGCCTTCATATTTATGACTCTAAAGCTTGTAGCTCATTCTAAAGGAAATGCATAAATAATGAATACATGCTCAAAAGATCTGTGGAAACTCAAGGAAAGAAAGTTTGTTCTGAGAGAAAAATCAGTGGAGCTTTTAAAAAATAATTAAACTAAAGAGCTTCTGCACAGCAAAAGAAACTACCATCAGAGTGAACAGGCAACCTACAGAATGGGAGAAAATTTTTGCAACCTACTCATCTGACAAAGGGCTAATATCCAGAATCTACAATGAACTCAAACAAATTTACAAGAAAAAAACAACCAACCCCATCAAAAAGTGGGCAAAGGACATGAACAGACACTTCTCAAAAGAAGACATTTATGTGGCCAAAAAACACATGAAGAAATGCTCATCATCACTGGCCATCAGAGAAATGCAAATCAAAACCACAATGAGATACCATCTCACACCAGTTAGAATGGCCATCATTAAAAAATCAGGAAACAACAGGTGCTGGAGAGGATGTGGAGAAATAGGAACACTTTTACACTGTTGGTGGGACTGTAAACTAGTTCAACCATTGTGGAAGTCAGTGTGACGAGTCCTCAGGGATCTAGAACTAGAAATACCATTTGACCCAGCCATCCCATTACTGGGTATATACCCAAAGGACTAAAAATCATGCTGCTATAAAGACACATGCACACGTATGTTTATTGTGGCACTATTCACAATAGCAAAGAATTGGAACCAACCCAAATGTCCAACAACGATAGACTGGATTAAGAAAATGTGGCACATATACACCATGGAATACTATGCAGCCATAAAAAATGATGAGTTCATGTCCTTTGTAGGGACATGGATGAAACTGGAAAACATCATTCTCAGTAAACTATCGCAAGGACGAAAAACCAAACACCACATGTTCTCACTCATAGGTGGGAATTGAACAATGAGAACTCATGGACACAGGAAAGGGAACATCACACTCCGGGGACTGTTGTGGGGTTGGGGGAGGGGGGAGAGACAGCATTAGGAGATATACCTAATGCTAAATGACGAGTTAATGGGTGCAGGAAATCAACATGGCACATGTATACATATGTAACGAACCTGCACATTGTGCACATGTACCCTAAAACCTAAAGTATAATAAAAAAAAACTAAAAAAAAAAAAAGAATAATAAATAAATAAATAAATAAATAAATAAATAAATAAATAAATAATGGACTTAGAGTGGCTACTTACAGCCCAAGCAAAATTTTAATGTGTGAAATTTCAGGTGGCAGATACTAGATCAGGGACTCTGGAGGCCCATCAGGGCCAACAGGAGCCAAAACTGTCAAAGATGTCAAGGCCCCTGAGAAGCTGGCTTGCTCAAAAGAACAGCAAATAGACCCACGGAATTAAATAAATATGGTAGAGAATGAAACCAGAGAAGCAAGTCAAGCCAATTTTGCAAGACCTCATTACTTGCTGAGTTTCAATTTTATTCTTGTTAGTCAGGTATCATTTTTGGTTTCTAAGTGAGAGAGTAGCAAAACACATTAATTTTGGAAACATAACTCAATAATTCAAATTCAGTTAATTCAAAGTATAAACAGTTTATCATAGTCTCAGTAATATATGATATGTTTTGTGGACTGAATGTTTGTGACCACACCTCCAAACTTATGTGTTAAAATTGTAATATCCAATGTGTTGGTATTAAGATGTGAGGCCTTTGCTATGAAATTAGGTCATGAAGTTGGAATACTTGGAATTAGTGCCCTTATAAGACGAGACATGAGGACTTGCACTCTTTCTCTCCTCCCACCCCTTTTCTCTCTCTCTCTAATGACCACTTCCTCACCTCTCACTCTCTCTTCTTTCTACCATTATGAGAATATAACACATAGATAGCCAACCGCAAATGTGAATGAGGTGTCCACACCACACACCACATCTTCCAGCACGTTAATCTTAGATTTCCCTGTCTCCAGAACTGTGAGACATAAATGTTTAAGTTGCCCAACCTATGATAATTTGATATAGTAGTCCAAACTGACTGAAGAAATACATAAGGCATATATATCACACATATGTATCACAGGTAACATATGCTATATTGATACTTTATATTTAAATCTATAAGGATTTATACCAAAATTAGAACCGTGATTATCTCTGGTAATAGATATATAGATAAAATATACTTTCACTTTTTAAAATCTTTCCTTATATGTTTTTTAACTTTTCAGTAATGACATGTTCTTCATGTTGGTAACATGGCAAAAGTGAAGCTAGGGACAAACACCAGTGAGGAGAACCCTTGTAATAAACCAGGACAAAAACACAAATGCCCTTTACTTTGGCTGAGCAGGAGACAAGGATGAGATACATTTCCAAGGTAGAATTGATAGGATTTAGCAGTGAGTCACTGGGGAAAGATGTTAGAAAGGTAGAGCTAAAGACAACACAAAGATTCCTATCTGAGGTAACAGGAAGGATAGAGGTCCTGCTAACTGAGGAAGAGGTCCCAGGAGAAACAGGTTTAAGCTGGGGTCAAGGTGGGTACAGATAATGAGCTGAGCATTAGACACACAGAACTTGAGATGACAGCCAAGCTGCCATGATTTTGAGAAGAAGTCACAAGGGCTATACCAGAAGGCCAAAGTGTTGAGATAAAAAGGGGTAAAAGAAATGGTAAGATATTTCCAGAGGAGGTTCAAAAAGCCAAATGATGATGAATATAATCATCTGGCTGGTAGTAAAATCTCAGAAACCTTGTGATATAGGTAGATTCACATCAATCATTTTACTAAGAGATATAAAATGATGCACTCGCAGAAGAAGGATGTAATTCACAAATTATAGTTAATGTGCTGTAGGATTATTAGGCACTCAGATATAACTAAAAATGCAGTAAACTCAACCCCCTCATTATAAGGAGCTGATAAGCGACACAGAAAGTCTGCTTGAAAAAATACATGCCTGCTGTTTGTCACGGTGTCGTCCCAGATGAGGTACATAAACAAACATGTCACTCACAGTGTTTCACTTCCTTCCACAAGACTGTCAGCAAAGTGGGGTAAGAGAACAAAATCATAGGCCTATTTATCAGAGTCAAACAAGCAATAGTAACAACAAATAAAGAACTCTCTTGGGCTCAATGTTCCACCGCTCTAGGTGAAGGGTAAAGGGCCCATGCAAGAGCTCAATGGCACATCTAGTACACTGCAATAAGGACTCTCCATCCTCATGGAATCACCTTCAGGGTCTAGTAACTGCATTGCTAATTTTGGCAGCATCCTGATCACAGTATTTTTTGAAATGCATATTTCCAAATGGACATGTCAGCATTGGAGACTACCTGGCATTTTTACTCTACTGAGTGACTTTATCTGCCAGAATAGTGTGCAGAGACCATGATGCAGATGAATGAGAGCTAGATCTAGTGACCTATGTGGCTTTCTAGAAATTGCATACGTTTTTGAGCCTCTGCTTTATTTAATAGGGATTGTATAGTAATCCAAAGTTTGCTGACAGAAGTGCCTGGAATAATGTATTCAACGAGTCTAGAATGTCCTAGTTAAAGGCAATATATTAAAAACAAAAGATATTGTTTTTACTTCTGAAGGACAACTGAAATGACCAATAAGAGCCATTAAAACTAAAATATAGCATAAATCTACAAGGAGAAAGATAACAGAAGACAGAAAAAAAAAAAGGAAGCTGAAAATGGAAGCTGAGTAGTCATTGATTTAGCTGAGAAAAATGGGATCCAAAGCCATCAGGGAGGAAACTGAAAAGTAAGTTTGTGCCAGAGATCTCAAATCTCTCAAGAATTCTCAGCATGAGAGACCTCTGAAATTGGAGTGAGATAGGTAACGATGGGATTGGTGGAAAGTATCCTTAAGAAAATCTAAGGCTAGATCTCCTATCCTCTCCTCCAGCCCATGTGCCCGAGACTCACTGTATCTCTCTCTTCCTCCCCATCAAATCAGAAGTTTAGATGATTTCTTTAAATCAGGTAAAACAAATATGTCTACACTTGGGGACACCAAGCACAACTGAGGGTGACAGTGTGTAGTAAAAATAATTAACTGAAATTTTGCGTCATGAAATAGAGTTGAAACACAGCTTTCCTTCCCTAATTGATGTTCACAATTCAGACAGCCAGCTTATATGTCTAGGCACACTTTGGAATTTTTTTCTCAGGTGAAATGTACTAGATCAAGAGAAACACCTGAAGATACTGACTTTCAGAATACTTCCCAAAGACTCAGCCAGATTACACTGCATGCATCTGATGAAAAGTTTTATTTACACAGAACTGGCAATCATCTTAATGCCCTATGCTTATACACAAACAGACAGCTGAGAGTCACCAAACATATGCAAACCTTTTTTTATATGAAAGACCAAAATGAGCAAGAACATGCAAATTGAGGAACAGAGACTATGCAACAAAATAAGAAATTCAGTATAAAGTATCAATATTTCTCATGTATGGAAGGCACAACATACATTACTCTAACACAGTAGCCACTAGCCATAAACGGCTATTTAAATGTAAATTAAGTAAAATTAAATAAAATTAAACATTTTGTAGCAAACGGCTACCTACTGAGTAGAACATATTGTAGAACATTTGCATTGCAGAAGAAAGTTCTGTGGGAAGTGCTGAAGAAAAGCAACAACTAGGAACAAACAAGAGCCTTCAGAAATCAAAAAATGTAAACAGTTCAGTGGAAGGCAATTTCATAGAGAGGAGCAGAAAAATACAAACGGAAAGGAAAAGATAAGCTTTGTCTAGGAGGTCCAAAACCAAATTAAAACTATGCCCAGAAATGGAATCAGAAAGAAAAGAAATTATCTAAGATAATTCAAAGATGCTATTCAGAATTGAAGGACATGCTTTTTCAGTTTAAAATTCTGTTTCTGCAGCAGCATAGTGGATGAAATTGACCTATATCAGTGTAACTGTTCTAATATTTTAGAATACTGAGAAAGAGAATTCTAAAATATTCCAAAAAAGAACAAAAAAAAATAGGTAACATAAAGTTCAGAAATCCAAAGGGTTTTGCATGGATTTCTCAATAGCAACACTGGAACTAGAAGAGAATAAGACAGTGTTGTAACTACCTGTCGGGTTCTCCTTGCCTGTGGCCTAGACGGAGCCAATTTATCAAGACAGGGGAATTGCAAAAAAAAAAAGAGTTTAATTCACACAAAGCTGTCTGTACGGGAGACCAGGAGTTTTACTATTACTCAAATCATTCTTCCCAAAAATTCAGGGATGGGAGTTTTTAAGAATAATTTTGTGCATAGGGGGTTGGAAACTGGAGTGTGTGATTGGTTAAGCGGAATATGAAATCATAGGGAGTCAAAGCTGTCTTCTTATGCTGAGTGAGCTCCTGGGTGGAGGCCACAAGACCTTTAGAGCCAGTTTATGGATCTAGGTGACGTCAGCTGGTGCATCAGAATGCACGATCTGCAAAATCTCTCAAGCACTGATCCCAGGTTTTACAATAGTGATGTTATCCTCAGGAGCAATTTGAGAAGGCTCAGAATCTTGCAGCCTCCAGCTGCATGACTCTTAAATAAATTTTCTAATCTTGTGGCTAATTTGCTGGTCAGCAAAGGCAGTCTAGTCCCTAGGCAGGAAGGGGGTTTGTTTTGGGAAAAGGCTATTATTGTCTTTGTTTCAAAGTCAAAATATAAACTAAGTTTTTCCCAAAGTTAGTTTGGCCTACACCAAGGAATGAACAAGGACAGTTTGGAAGTTAGAAGCAAGATGGACTCAGTGAGTCAGATCTCTTCACCATCATAATTTTGTTACAATTTTTGCAAAGGTGGTTTTGATATCTTCAAAATTCTAAAGGAAAATGATTAGTAACTTAGAATTCTATACACAGTCAAATGTATCTGGCAATGTGGGTAAAATAAGGATATTTTAATATATCTTACATGCTAGGAGTCAAAACCCTTTAAACACCCTTTTTCAGGAAACTTCTAAAGGAGTTATTCCACCAAAACAAGGAGTAACTCAAGAAAGAGGAGATGGGATTCTAAAATTCCATGACCCAATTCAAAGGAAGGAAAGGAAAAGGAGAGGGAGAGGGGGAATGGGAAGGGAGGGAGATTTTAGTATAAAAAGGATGACAGATTACAGAATAACAGCTGTCCAGTAAATATAGGAACAAGTATGTTTGGAGCAGGTGCAAGGTCTTTTGGAGAGATGTTCTCAAAACATTGAAACAGATGTATGTTGAGACAAACTGTAATCAACTAGGCAAGCATTTGAAACTGAATTTTAAAAGAAGTTCTTAGAAAACTGAATAACTAGAAAGACATTAACTGTATTAACTTCAGGCAAAACCAATTTGGTAAAAACAGAAATAAAGTAATTATAATAGAATTCATGGCAAAGCAGTAAACAGATTTCAGACAGCCAAAATAATGTAAACTCTGAATACTGAATTAATAATATTTAAAATAAAATTATACTGGGAGGGTGGGGCAATGGAAATTGTGTGTTTCTATATTTAGAGGTGGAAAGAATATATGTAAAAACTATAGCCCAATCTTCAATAGTTGGAATTAAATATATAATGCCAGAAACTCACAGTCAATAAATAGCAGGATACTAATCTCATTTGGAGATGTGGAGGTAAAAGTGCAGTGTGTTTGCCTGGATGGAATATGAATTGTGAGGAAGGGGAATTCCAAGTACCACCGTTTGCCATAATAAGTCTTATAAAGCAGTTTGACTTTTTAATTATGTGCGTGTATTACTTTGATGAAAAATTTAAAACATGAATAAAAGAGTTTAGCATGTTACATGGCATATATCAACTCTCAATATGTGTTAGCTGAATCTGATTCAGGAATCTAACCTACTTTACAATTACTATGATTAAATCTTCTCTCCTGTCAGACTACTCTCAAATACACACAGCTAGAAGGGTTTATGAAAATGTAGTATGTTGTGCTAATTTGTTCTATAGGCTTGATTGCATGCTAGTTTTATTCAGAGTCTATAGCTCTATAGATGTATTTTCCTTTTATTTTATTTTCTATTCTCTCTCCCATCCTCTGCTTTCTCTTTGGCCTGTTTTAAGTGTTTTGTTTTTGGCTTGTTTTTAATAAGCAACTATTGTTTAAAAAACCAAGACTTTTGTTTTTGCATCTCCCGAAAATTAAAAGATGTGGCATCTTGGGACCACATTCTCAAATGGCAACAATCAACTGGAGTTGAGTGGTGGATTCCCCTTTAAATGGGTTACATGCTCTCCAATGTGCCACAGTCTTTCAACTTTCTTTTATCTTTTCCTGAATGCTGCTTCATGCAACTGTATTACTCACCTAACTCAGGGGACCTTTGCATTCACAGCTTTCACTTAAAAAAATGAGGAGCCATTCTCACTCTGGTGATACTCACTATTAGTTAACTTTCAGGTGCATATTCGCATTCTAGTGCAAATATGCTGACAGTTGGATATAATTGGAATTTTCAGAAGAGACTGTGGCTGGAGATACAAATGGTGGAACCTGTCATCACAGCATAGTGTGACGTGCCTCCTAAAGACTTGGTGAGATTTCCTAGGAGCAAGCATGTGGAGCAGTGGAGAGCAGGGGCAGAGGCAGTGAGAGTGAGTGACTGTGATCTTTCAGGACCAGGAGGGTGGTTCTTCTCCATTCCTGTCAAAGGTGTAGGGAGTGGCAGTGATAACAAGAACACAAGATCTCTTTGGATATTATTTTCAATCCCTCCAAAGGCAATGTGAAAGTGAGGGAGGAGTATGATTTCAGGCTCTTTCAGCTTAGATTTATAGAGGACCTACTAGGTGGTAGCTCATAATGTGTGTGGGTGACATGTTCATAAACAATTACAGCACACTAGAGATATGGTTAAAAAATGCTAAGAAAGCACAGAGCACCAGCAGGGCTGTGATTTGGCAAGAATAAACAAAAAGACTGTGGGATTGACAGGTGAAGAATATTTTGGTGATGAGGGTTTATCAGGTGGACTAAGGAGAGATATTGCACTAAAAGTAAATTTTAGAGATTTAATTCACTCATCCATTGATTCAATCATTTATTCACTTATTATTCTACTCAACAATCCCGTGAATATTTATACAGGACATGTAGAGCTGAAATACGAAAGACCCTATCCTCAAAAACTTGTAGTATGGAGTAAGAGATAAATACAAATATTAACAAAGCCAACAGATGATAGAATAGCAGTAATTAAAAAGTAACAAGGATGCCTGACTCTTGATTGTAAAATTCCAGAGAAATCATGATTTCTCTGAGAATGCTTAACACTATTGCTGAGCTTTTAAGACTATTTATAATGAAGGAATAAGGAAGAGGAGAAATCTAACGGGCTAAAATTACAATGGTCTAAGAAACATAAGGAAGAAAATAAATTCAAGTATACTGAGATCTACTGAATCAAATAGAGATTGGTTCTTAACAAAACTTTTAAAAATGTATCATTTTTAGCAATGTTGACGAAAAAGGTAAGATTGAGTGGACTTTATTTTGCAAGTTTTATAAGTTTTAGATTGATTGGCAGAAAAGTAAAACAAAGGAGGCTAGTCTAGATCAACATTTCCTAGAATACATATAGGTATGAGACATATATGATCATATTTCTGGGATCCTAAGATTCTGTCAACTTTGAGATATCTCAAAAATATTTTTGGGGGAGAAATGAAGCTAAGGCATTACCAATTTTAAGGTGCAACTTAACTTTAGAAATATTAAAAACATGAAAATTGTCCAAACCCAATGAACAAAGAAAGAAAACTTCACCTCCTGTCTTCTGTTCTCTACCTAAGCTCCCAACCAAGGCAACTGGAAGGCCAACTTTCTCCATCATGGGCTTCCTACTCAGTTTTACTAGTAGGAAGTTTTACTAGTTTTACTAGTCATATAAACTTTTGAGTTTAGGATTTTGGAAGTTCAGGGTAGAGCTCTAAGAAGTCCTCTCGGTAATCCCAGCACTTTGGGAGGCCTACGTGGGTGGATCATGAGGTCAGGAGATCGAGACCATTCTGGCTAACAAGGTGAAACCCTGTCTCTACTAACAATACAAAAAATTAGCTGGGCATGGTGGCACACACCTATAGTCCCAGCTACTCAGGAGGCTGAGGCAGAATTGCTTGAACCCGGGAGGCGGAGGTTGCAGTGAGCCGAGATCGCACCACTGCACTCCATCCTGGGCAACAGAGCAAGATTCTGTCTCAAAAACAAACAAACAAAAAAGTCTTCTCAGAACTTTTACAGAGTATTAGATACCTAGGTAAGTGGAGAAGGTAGAAAGTAAATGTGCTCACTTTCAACTGAAAATGTTCCCCTTCCCCACTTTTGACATGTTGATGACTCAGTTGATAAATGAATAGAATATATAGAGCAGAATTGATGGAGAAGTTTGCCTAAAATAACTGTAAATGTTTCCCTCTCTGAGTCAGATTTGGTTTGGCATATTTACTACTTATCACAGCTGATTGATTACGTGCTCATTTTAACTTCTTGTGTCTTTATTATTTTAAATTGCCTTAGGTTCTTTAAAAAAAGGTCAAGACTATAAAGGGAAATACATTTTGGGGGCTGTTATAATTCTTAATTTTATGATTCTATGTATCCACTACTAAATCCATTCAGAGGTTTTCAAGGATTAAAATGATCCCATCCCGTAGAAATATAAAGTGTCTTTTTAGTGATAACCCTCGGTGTTGAAGAAAAGAATGATCACATTTTTATTCAGGATAACACTCGGATGTTTTCCTTCAGCATTGCAACATAAACACCTCATGTTTCAGAGTCAGACTGGCTGTTTTACATGCAGGCATCATGAGATATGAAAAGAGGAAAGGATTTAGGGCTGGGAAGAATTTGTACCTAATTCTGACTCCCTCATTTAACAAGTGAAATCTAAGTTAAGTCACTTTTTTTCTGGCCCTAGTTTCTCACCTGTAAGAGAAGAATGGTTCTTCGCTCCCAGGAATATTCCGAGGCTAATGTGAAATAATGAATGCCAAGCCCATATCTCCAACTCCCTTTTCTGCTACTTGTTGACTTACACTTGACCCTTTATTATTAGCAAAAGGGTTACAAGTGATTTCATCACATTGCTTCTTAATTTTATGCCTTTGCTCTAGCAGTTTCTCACATTTGGAGGTCGTAATCATCCCACCTCCTTCCTTCTTTAACAGATTAATTCCTATACACCCTATTAGCCCTGACTTGCTCTCAAATCTTGCTCCTTTGTGTTCTCTCAGCATTTTGTTCTTACCTTAAAGTTACGTATTTATAGTTTGATTTAGAGGTCAGGAACCATATTTTTTTTTCTGTATCCTCAGTGTCTACCAAAGTGCCTGGCACGTGGAAAACATGCAGTTGATGTTAGTGGTCCCATAATAAAATCCATTTCAATGAGTGACAGTTATAGGAACTCACTGTGGTGCTGATGGTGGTTTTTTTTTTCTACCTATCTACACACACACACACACACACACACACACACACTGCATAGACCCAGCTTAATGCCTTTTCAATTAAAAAATACCCAGTTAATAGAAAGATATAACAATGACATATATCAGTGAATGCAGTATTAATTATTACCATGCTGCTCTTATTAGCTTCTTCAGAACAGGCCCCCTCATGAGTATTCAATTTAGATTTTAAAAGAGCAAGGAGGAAAGTTATTGCATGCTAATTAGCTTTAAATTCCTCCTTTACATGGCCAACTGGAGATAGCAGAATAATGTCAACTGAACAGAGGAACTTTGGTGAGATGACAGAGGCTAGAATTTTTAGCATCCCTCCCTCTAGCCTTTCTGGCCCAGCAGATTCCTTTGCTGTCACTCATTCTATAGCTTCAGTGTCACAGGGTCAAGCTGGCCTCAGTGTGAACAAGAAACAATCTCACTATGTCATTCATGAAGCTGAGGTTCTGTGTGTGACAGGTGAGTTCTCCCTCAGTACCATAGTATGTTTCTTATCAGTAGATGTGTTCCTTCTTTTTGTTCCTCTCTGTGTTTTCATAATGTCATGTGCTTTTCTTATAAAAAATCTGTTTATGTTCTTTTCCTTCATGAAGACTGAGCATGCTGAGGGCAAAGATTGAGGTTTTAAAATTTCTTTATCCCTAGGGCTAATATATAGCTCAATACATGATTATGACTTGAGTGAATGAAGTAATTAAACATGGGCTGAATAACCACATGGCCAGGAACATGTATGGGAAAGTAAAGTATCTGATACAGTGATGTGGGTTCTCAACTCTGTGCTTGATTTGTGGAACTGCCAGTCCTTGAACTCCAGAGATGCAAAGCAAGGGGTTCTTCCTGCAAAATTCATCTACCACTCGCAATTAATTCTTTTACTTGTAATCCTTACATGTTTCCAACACCTACTTACATGGACTGAAAGAAACCAAAAGAAATCCCTTGTTATTTTTCCCCCTAAAGCCGTGAATCTTGAATCATTTCATGACTCAGATATCCTTTTCCTGTCCAGGGTTGAAGACACTCTAGAGAGAAGGCATTTTCTGCTCTCAAATGAAACTTCCAAGTCTTACCAATCAAAATGCCATAAGAAAGCAGAATAGAAAGAAAAAAATAGTTTTCACTTCTCCCACTGAAATTCCCATCTGAGTTGAAATGCCTGGGTAGGATGCAAGGAGAGTGCCATAACATATGGGCCTAGGATCCTTTACTGCTATGCTACCAGGCAGAGCCCTCAATGAAAGGACTAGAGAGAGCAGAGAAAGGATGGTATTGATCACCATCCTGTTACAAGGACTGCATGAGACACATCATCTTGGTTAACCCTTGGGACAACTCTTGAGGTAGGTGTAATTGTCATATACTATTTTACAGATCGAGAAATTGAAGTTAAGGGATCTTCAGAAATTTGTTCAAGGTCTTACAACTTGTAAATGGCGAAAAAGAGCCTGAAATCTATTCATGGTTGACTTATTCCAAGAGACATGTTATTAACCAGCACACCATATTGCTCCCAAGGCAGAGTAGATGATTTTATTAAAATACTAAATACTACATTAAGTGCAATGTTAATTTTATTCTAGCTATGTTAATGTTAAATTTGCTTTTAAAAGAACTGTGAACTCCAACCCCCAAGCCTAACATCTGCCAGAGCCTTATTTTTTTCCTTTTATTCTTTTAATTTAAGAATTTTTCCAGTATCCTATCCATGTCTTTCAGAACATCTGCAGTTTTGGGGTGGGCAGAGTTATGAAGGCCGATTAGATATCAGAGTACCATCTGTGGGTCTCATGTCTGTTATTTCCTTCCTTGGCAGTCAAACAAACACACAGAATAAAAGAAATAATGGAGAAGAGTCAACAATATTTGCTTTATGTTCACCGAAGAAGCAAGCAGACTTCGCATATTCCCTTTATGTATTTATTCCTCTGTCCTGCAATGAGTTGGCAGAAAAGCAGAGCAGTGTGTATGTGTGTTACTAAAAGTAATCAAAGGAAGGGAGACAGCACAACTCTTTCTTCTGCATGGACAATTTATAATGACTTGGTGTCTGATAAAGAACAGAGAGCCACAGAAGCTCCGGACCAAGTCTGTAATCTCTCTGATGTGCTGAGCTCTAGAAATATTGAGTAGTAGTAACAGGATTGAGGACCCCACTACAGCGATATGTGCAAGTAGATGGCCAATGACACAGATTTACAAAAACGGAGGATGACTCCCTATTAGCTTTCCTGAAATCTAATATGTTTCTTTTTCATGGTTATTTTAGTGAGAAATCACGTTTTAAATAGGATGTACTATAATCAACTCCCTGGTACATGAAGGATGAAACAATTTTTCTTACTAGGGTGAATAATACGTCATTATCTGACCTCAACCAGTTCTTTCTCTTGCCACTCCTCTTGTTCCTTGTGGGCTCTGTATTCCCACACTTCAGCCATTCTGAGCATCTCTTCCTTTCCTGTAGTGACCAACCTTTTGATCTTTTACAGACTGCTTCTTCTAATCATATCACTTATTTTCCTTCTTTTTCTTTCTGCTCTGCCAAACTTTGTGACTGACTCCTCATCTACCTAAGACATGACACCCCTCTGAAGTCTTTCTCAATTCCTCCAAAAGACATTCCCTCTTTTGCAGTCTTACTGTTCTCTTTTGTCATATGATATATAACCTACCAAAATATGAATAAGCCTAAGGCAGTGTTCTAGGGAGATGTAAAGAAGACCAATTTGGACTATGCCCTTCAATCAATCTATTCCAGCCTCACCAACCTCTCAGTGTCTTATATGCAGTCAGCTATTTTGCACTCAGGCCCTTGACTCTGCTATCCACCATCAGGAATGCTCTTCCAGCTCTGCAAATAGCTGACTTGTTCCCACCCTTGAGATCTCAGCTCACCTGGCATCTCTGTACAAAGGTCTTCTGTTACTACTCTATCTGAAGTTGCCCACCTCAGTTAGCTTCCATCCTAAACATGACTACATTTCCTTCATTGCACTCATCACAATCTATATGTCTCTTATTTATTGATTTGTTGATTCAAATCAACAAGTTGTATTGATTCATTGTATTTCTCCTCCCCTGGAACAAAGAGGCCTGAGGACAGAAACAATGTCTGTTTTGTTCACCTGTATATCCCTACTGCCTAGCAGCCATGCCTGGTACATCAGAGATGCACAAATAAGAATTTACTTCTTAATGAATAAATGATATATACAAAGTTATTGAATAAACAAGCCAAAGGGAGAAGATACGATGGTGCCCATATGAGGCATACCTAGCCCATATAAGGCATACGATCTTGAAGACTTGGGGAAGGATACTTAGAAGAGACTTAGTTGTATAGGTAAATCCTGTAAGAAGAAGATCGAATTTCAATTTGTGTTATATTATTCCTCACTTAAGGACCTGGTGAAAGCATTTCTTTTACTTTTTTCAGAAATAATGAAATAAATTATCCTCATACAGTCTTCTGTCCTCCTCCTCTTATTCTTGGTGAGGGCCAAGACCTCAGATTCTCTCTGCATAGTACATGTTCCTCCCTCACATTAGTCCTCGCTGGAGTGTTATATAGACTCCTATTGCTGTTTATGCAAAGTGTCTAATTATGTGTTCACTCAAACATCTTTCAAGTGCCAAGCTCAGGAGTCTTTGCTCACCCATACTAGCACTTCAAGGCATCGGATACCCCCTTAGCTTATTACCCTGGGAATGGCAGTAGCTTCTGCAGCTCTGCCTCATTCCATATTCGGATTTGAGTGAATACTTTGCTCCAAATCTCCGTGCCCAAAGTCATACCCCTAGAGAGGACAGATTCACCTGAATCCAAAACAGATGCTTTTTTTCCTTTATATTATGTTACATAGTGGGATTCTATATCGTATCACTCATCTTTTGTTGTTATTTTTTTTGGAGGGAAGATAATATGTGAAATTATTACATAAAGTTCTTAGTGGGGGCCAGGATCTATATTAAGAATTTAATAGTTTGTTATCACATAGTCCTTTACCCCTGCCCCAATCTTCCATTTAGTATCACTTTGCCCACTTTAGAGCTAACCAAAGTGAGTAGAAAATGTATATATCTAGCCAAAAGTCTCACAGCTATTAAGTCAGTGGTGATATAATTCCAGCCTATGTCTGAGACTCACAAAGCCCACCTTGTGTTTTAATCACTATACTGTTGTAACTAGCCCCAATTAAATTACATATTGAAAATTTATCCTGCCTAATTCCCAGTGCCTGCTTTTGTCTTTGGATACTTGTCCAGTGTACTTTTTAAAAATAATTGTTTCAACATCTTTACTGCTTGCTCTTCAGAAAGTTATGAAGGATGGATCATTCCCCCCGATATACTTATGATATAACTAATCTCCTTCTATTCTGTAAACGTTTATTGAGAACTGATTATGATGCAAGTAAATCACTGAGCAATGGAGATATTTAGATGAATGAGACGTGGTCCTTCCTCTGGAATAGCTCACATTCTATTGAGAGAGACAGTCATTGAAACTACAAATTACAATGATCCATGCAATAGTTGAAATAAAGACTCTTCAGTGTAGGAAAAGAGAAGAATTAGTTCTTCCAGGGGGAACAGGAAAAACCTTCATTAGAGTAGATGATATCTGAAATGAGCATTGAGTTTACTAGCTTTTCAGGTGCCTTGCATATATACTAAGTGGTTTTACAGCAGCAAGGTGTGGCTGTCTGAAGTGTCAAGAGTATTTATGAAACATCACTGCCCCTGTGGTGGGCAGATTGTGTGTGTGGTAGGAAATAGAGGGGATGTAGTGAATACAACTGAAAACACGGGCAGTTCCAGGGTACATCCTGCACTAACAAAATACAAAGTTTGGACTTCATCTTGAAGGCAATGGGGAGCCTTTGGAGGTTTATAAAGCAAAGGGAACCATTGAAAAAATATATCATGTAAGATATGTGAGAAACTCCTGTTCCAACACAGGAACATAGGATCATAAGCTACAGGAAGCTAGGAAAACATGCCCCCACTCCCCACATCACACCTCATCCAGGCTTTTTCCATCTGTGTTTCCACCGTGGATCTCTCCTGTTAGATTTGCACTATACAAAAGATGCCAACATTTTCAACCGAGCAGGAAAGCCTTATAGCATCCATGGAAGTGTGCATCTTGCTGTTTCCTGGCCTTTGCTCCAATCTAGGCTGTCATACTTGCTAAGGGATAAGCTGAAAGAAAGGCAGGGGGATATCAATTTTAAGAACATAGGTGCCTGGATGTGGTCGCTCACGCCTGTAATCCCAGCACTTTGGGAGGCCAACGGCAGGTGGATCATGAGGTCAGGAGATTGAGACCATCCTGGCTAACATGGTGAAAACCCGTCTCTACTAAATATAAAAAAATTAGCCGGGCATGGTGGCAGGTGCCTGTAATCCCAGCTACTCAGGAGGCTGAGGCAGGAGAATGGCGTGAACCCGGGAGGCAGAGCTTGCAGTGAGCCGAGATCACGCTACTGCACTCCAGCCTGGGCGACAGAGCGAGACTCCGTCTCAAAAAAAAAAAAAAAAAAAGCAACAACAAAAAAACAGAAAAAACCAAAAAAAAAAGAACAACAACAACAAACAAAAACAACAACAAAAATAACAGAACATAGGTTTTGGAGATTAGCTGCCTGGGTTCACATCATGGCTATGTCACTTCTTAGCTGTATGAACTTGAGAATGTTCTGTGAACTCTCTGCCTCATTGTTCCCATCTGTAAAATAGGGATCATTATATAATCTACCTTGTGATGCTGTGGTGAGAATGAGTTACTACATGAAAATTACTTTGAACAGTGGCCTGGCAAGTAATAAGTGCTCCATGAGTATTATTATTCTAGCATCCTGAGTTGGTTATGAATGACAAAATGCCAAGCTACTGCAATCCTTACTGAGAAGATCTGTGAAGACAGAATTGTTGACTATGAAATATAGTTCTTAGATCAGTGCCTAAGGTGCTTTCCAATATTTCTCCAAATAAGAAAGATTAGTGGCACTTAGCACTTACTATGCTGGGTGTATTTACATGCATTATATCATTTAACGTCACAACCACACTGTGATTGATGTATATGTATTTGTTTCTATGCTACATAATCTTTGTTTTCTTGAAAAGGAAGAAGTTAAGCTACTTGCACAAACGCACACACATAGGAAATGTTAGGACAAGGACTCTAAACAGGTTAGTCTAACTGCAAATTCATTATTTTCTTTACCACACTACCCTACCTGTCAAGTTAGAGAGGTCAAACTAATTTAATTGTTTAATCTTCTATGATGAGAGCTGGCACATATGTACACAGAAAAACTGCTTTGTGTTGTTGCTATAATTTGTGCTCCGTACGTTTATATAACAGATGTTTATCTAAATTCTTTCACACTTCCTATCCAATTTGCTTCCCAAGCAGCATATATATTATTATTGCCTTTTTATATGTGGTGAAATGAAGGAATCAAGATTTAGCCCTTTTCCTTGCCTTGAGTTGCTCTCAGTTGAGCCTTCTTGGGCACCTGTTAGAACTTTCACAGTCTTTTTGATGATGAGCTTATCATGGCTTTATCATTATTATAGACTCTTTGCTTCCTTGGTATTCCATGACAACCTCCTGCATTTACACACTGTTGTTTGCCAGGCGTCCTTGACCTCATAATGGAAAGGTCTGAATATCAGGATGCACCCAAATAGAGCAAGTAAATGTGATATGAAAGTAATTAAAACATTCTTTGGATCTAACTCCTCAAGAGCTGTCGTGAGGATCAATAGGTACAAGGCTGCTATTTTTATATCTTAACCTCATTGTGCATGTTTGAGATGGGACCTAATAAACTAGATAGACTGAATAGTACAGAAGATTCCAGTTTCACCTGACATGTGATTATCAGACACTTCAACTATGTAATGTCAAGGTCTACATCGTTGAACTGGGAGTAAGGGGTGAGCACCTAGCAATGCCGTCTAACCATCTTAATGCCATTTTATGTAATAGTCAATATCATATAATTCAATTTCTAGAATATTATAGAATTCCTCTTTTATGGCATGCATTAAGGAGAGTAAAAGCAAACCATCTGGGCTATAGAACAAAACATTGATTAGATGAAAAACCATACAGAAAAAATGTGTGACTCTCTTTCACCTCTCATATCACCACACCTATTTTGTATGGATAAAATCAACATAACATGCAGTCATTGAATATGTGCATAGTTTTTCTTGTGTGTCTACCAAACTGGATGTTTTCTGTCAGAAATATGAACATATTTTTCATATTTCACCAAGATACTGCCATCTAATGTGTAAGTATCTGGCTTATGTTATGTAAACATAGTGAAAGATACCTCTTGGCTTTTACTTTATTTAAAATAAAAAGCAATTTTAACAAAATTTTTTTAAATATTTAATTTATTTTTCAATGAAATTTTCATAAAGGTTTATAAGCAAGGGCATATTTTAGTTGTACTGACTAAGCAATGTATTCACCCATTTATTCACTCATCTAATGTGTAACTGTTGAATTATTAACTTCTATATAGTGCCTAATTTATGTCACAAATTGTTTTTCTTTTAATTTTTCAAAAAAAGGTTGAGTAGATATTATGCCCCATTTACAACCGAGTAAACTGATTTTCAGTGAAGTTTAGTTTCTCTAACATATAATTGAAAGTCACTAGTATCCAATAGATGCTAACAGGATTTTAAAAAATCATTTTCATTCTGAGGAGCCGGGAAATTTGCTAACAGCAATTTGGACAAATAGAAAAAGAAAAAAGAATTGCCTGAGATGTAGCTCCTAACATGGATTTTATTGGGGCATAAAGAAAGGCAGTGACATTTCTAAATCATAAAATAGCTTAAGGACAGAAAAAAAATTGAGATTTAAAGAGATAGCTTTTTCTAACCTCTATGTATTTTTAAAATTTTTCATTTGAGCTATTCATTCAGAAAATATTTTTGAGACTACCATATGCCAAACAATTTCCAGAAGATATGTGGAATACATCAGACACAAGTTAGAGTGAAAACACACATACACACACATACACACACACACACACACAACTTCCTGTCCTTTTGGAGGTAACATTGTAGCAGCGAGACACAGACAATAAATGTAATAAATATGGTAATTATCTAGTATAATAGAATATTATAAGTACCATGGGGAAAAAGAAAAAACAAGAGAGAGAGCAGAGTATGGGCAATGAACTTGCCTGACACAGGCTTGGGGAGGGCCGGGTAGTCATTGTGAGTAGGATGAGTGAGTAGACCCTATTGAGAACTCAACACTTGAGCATAAACTTTCAGGAGAAAATGGTAGCATGAAGGATATTGTGGGAACAGCATTCCAGGCAGAGAGAACATCCAACACAAAAGCTCCAAGTTGGGCTCATGCCCAATATCTTCTAGTAAGCAAGGAGAACCTAGGAAATTAAAGGAAGCATAGTAAACACGAAGTCAGAGAGATGAATGTGGGCAAATCGAGAAGGAACTTACAGGCCAAGGGAAGGAATATTTCTTATATTTTGGAAATAGGGAGCCACTAAAGAGGTGTGGCAAGATCTGAATTATGTTTTGAAAGGCTGCTAATTGTGTTTTGACTTTTATTTCAGGTTCAGGGTTACATATGCAGGTTTGTTATATAAGTAAGTTGCATGCCACACCAGTTTGGTGTACAGACTATTTCATCACCCAGATAATAAGTATGGTACCCAAGAGGTAGTTTAAAGATCCTCACCTTTCTCCCATCCCTCACCCACAAGTAGGCCTTGGTGACTGTTGTTTCCTTCTTTGTGGTTATGTGTAATCAGTGTTTAACTCCCACTTACAAGGCAGAATGTGTGGTATTTGGTTTTCTCATCCTGCATTAGTTTGCTTGGGATAATGGCCTCCAACACCATCCATGTTGCTGCAAAGGACATGATCTCATTCTTCTTTATGTCTGTGTAGTATTTCATGGTATATATCTGCCGCATTTTCTTTATCCAGTCCACCATTAATGGGTATTTTTGTTGATTCTGTGACTTTGCTATTGTGAATAGTGATGCAATGAACATATATATGCATGTGTCTTTTTGGTAGAATTATTTATATTCCTTTGGGTATATAACCAGTAATGGGATTGCTGGGTCAAATGGTAGTTCTGTTATAAATTTTTTGAAAAATCACCAAACTGCTTTCGACGATGGCTGAACTAATTTACATTCCCACCAACAGTGTAAAAGCATTCCCTTTCCTCCACAACGTCAGCAGCATTTGTTATTCTGGCTACTAACTTAATAATGAGCTGCAAGGGTCAAGGATGAAATCAGGGAGAACACTGAGGGGCTACTGTAGTAGTCCAGGCAAAAAGTGGCAGTGAGTCTAGTGGAAACAAGAAAAATGGTCAAGTTCTGGATGTATTTTGGAGATAGAGTCTACTGCATTTCATGGCGGATTGGAAATAGAGTAAGATTGAAACCAGAGGACAAGGAGAAGTCTAATTTTTTGTCCTGAGAAACTTCCCAATCAAGAGCAGAAGTTCAGTTTGCAGCATGTTAGCTTTGAGATCACATACCCAACCTGTTTAATAAGTGGTTTATATATGAGTTTGGAGTTCAGCAGAGGGTGCTGGGCAGAAATTATAAATTGAAGAGTCATTGCCACATACGTGGGCTTTAAATCCATGAACCTAGAGAAGTCTCCCAAGAAAGTAAAGTCACGTAGAGAAGGAGGAAGACCAAAGATTCAGCCCCAGGGGTCTCCAGAATTATAAGGTCAGGGAGAAATGCATTATTTAGTAATGGGAACTGAGGAAGAGCAAAAATAAGTAGGGAGGAAAACAAAGAATGCATGGACTTATTATGGGGGAGGCAGGGATTCATTGTTTAAATGTTGCTGATAGCTCATGGAAGATAACAGTACTGAGAACTGCCCATTGGATTTGGCAACAAGGATGTCATCATACATGACCTTCATTTAAGCAGCTCTGAGAACACAGTGAGACTAGAAGTCCATTTAGAGTAGTTTAAAAATGAGGAAAAATTTGAGAGAAATACAGATAATTGGTTGTTTTTGTTTTTGTTTTTGTTTTTTTAGACAGAGTTTTACTCTTGTTGCCCAGGCTGTAGTGCAATGGCGTGATCTCGGCTCACTGCAACCTCTGTCTCCTGGATTCAAGCTATTCTCCTGTCTCAGCCTCCCGAATAGCTGGGATTACAGGCACCCACCACTGTGCCCAGCTAATTTTTGCATTTTTAGTATAGATGGGGTTTCACCACATCAGCTAGGGTGGTCTCAAACTCCTGACCTCAGGTGATCCACCCGCCTTGGCCTCCCAAAGTGCTGGGATTATGGGTATGAGCCACCAGGCCAGGCCCAGATAATTCTTTAAAAGAATTTAAATGCAAAGGGAGCCAAGAACTAGAGTGCTAGCTGTAAGACGAAGTTAAGTTCCAAAGAGTTTTTGTTTTATTATGAAAGAAATAGAAATAAGAAGTTATGCCAATGAGAGAAGTTTAATATAAAAGAAGAAAAATTGATGATGTAGGAGGGGGAAGAATTGCTAGGTTAGTCAGAAAGTAAATGGACTGCAGATGTGTAAATATGTCTGACAATAATAAGGTCTAACCTGGAGTCCACACTCATGATTTAGAGGGAGACTAGTCAGTCGAATTGTATATTGGTTTTTTTTCTCTATCCAGTCAGCTGCAGACATGAATGGAGTAAGTCCAGAGTTGGATTAAACAAGAGTTTTGACATGTGAATTCTGCAAATAATGAGAGGGGTCAGGAAGTTAAGCTGGCATGCAAAGAAATGATTAATATGTTTGCTGTGGAATTTAAGCTGCATAAAAAGGGAACACAGGACTTCAAATGGGTGAGGAAAAGAAATGAAGCTCTTAGATAAAGGAATAGGAAGACTTGGTGAGGTCAAAGGATTTTTGGTATTGGGAGTGCTGGAGGGAGTGAACTGGAAAGTTAAGATATCGTGGTCAGAGAGATGGTGCATGAATTTGAGGTCAGAGAAATATTGCAGTTACAAAATATAAGAGCTATGGAGATCTAGGTAGAAAGTGGTTAAGGTAGAGTGGAAGACAAAATCATTTGGAGAGAGGATTGAGGTCACAGAGATGATAGGTCAGAGTGTTTGGAATATTATCTACACATAGATTCTACATATGTTTTACATATGTATGTGCATATATATGCATTTTCATATCTGCATTCAAAGCAATGGCAAAGACCACAATTACTTTTTCACCAACCTAATAACAACCAGCTCTCTCTGGAGAACAAAACAGCTCTGATTTTTTGTCTGCCAATTTCCATGATGTAAATGACACCCTGGTGCCTCCAAGTTAGTAACAGAATATCATTAAAGACAGAGCTGGGAAGAGATAGGCATAATCAGCTCTCATGTGTAGGTTCAAGCCAGCCCTGGCATACCATTGAAGTAGGATGTGAGAGTAGTCTACAA
This sequence comes from Hylobates moloch, assembly GCF_009828535.3. Taxonomy (NCBI): domain Eukaryota; kingdom Metazoa; phylum Chordata; class Mammalia; order Primates; family Hylobatidae; genus Hylobates; species Hylobates moloch. The sequence goes on along the minus strand of NW_026652286.1, from coordinate 52,610,738 downwards.
GTGGCCATGAGGAGTAAGAAGACAAAACCCAGCTCTCATCCTAGTGGTACAAGACTTATAGGAGGATAAAAAGATCTTCACTTGAGAGGGGCTGAATGGGAAGCAGTCCTTGGAGGAATGGGAACAGTTTTTGGTAAGAGCAAAAAAAAGTGAAGGGTACATTTAGAGGATATAGGTAATCTTGATGATGATAAATCCTGAATTCCAGAGGGTTTAGTGGAGGGATTTAAAGATAGGACTAAGAGATTCTGCTATATGGAGATAAAAGTTTGGGACATGAGAGGTGACGCGTGCATCTGGGGCTTCTTGCAGTTGAGGATGAAAACAGCAATGGAAAGCCTCATTACGATGAGTTCTGGTGGTCTCAAACCTGCAGTGACAGAGAGGCTATGTTAGTGGGCTTGGGCTCTGAGGCGTGTGAATGTGTTCTCCCTTGACCTCTGTCAGGGATAAATGTGCTCAGTCCCAGTGTGTGGGGGCCCTCTGACTCCCACTGATGGAGCTGAGATATCTGGGGAGGTCAGAATTACTCAGATTGTGTGGGTATTCCTGGCCCATACATCACTTCATCCTCTGGAGACCCTTCCTTATCTCATTCAGTTGGATTATTTCCTTGTCATTTGTGCTCCTCAGCCTTCAGCATTGCTCTCAAATCGCCTCATAATAATTTTTTTAAAAAAAATTCACCTCGCATTTGCTCTAACATGACTAAAGTCCTCAAGGGTAAGAATTTTCCCTTCACCCATCTCTGTTTTGATAGGTCTATGCCATTCCTTAACACAATCCTAGAAAACAGCAGTCTTCAATAATGTCTACATAGGTCAAACGTTGCCATATGACTTATCATCTATTGAGAGTTTATTATGTACTGAGTAGTAAGCTAAGTGCTTTATAAACATTATCTGTAATCCTCAAAACAACCCGATTTTTTATGCCCCATTTACAGAGAAGAAAGTCAAAGTTCAGTGCATTGAGTGACTTGCTCAGTCTCAAAAACCTAACAAACACAAGCACCAAGGTACTTCTGATTCTAAAGATCACGCATTCAGCTGTTTTTTAAGCACAATTTCTGAGTAAGATAACTGCGTCCATAAGCAAATCAAAAATAAGAGTTTTAGCACTTCTCAAATTTATAAGTTTAATAGCTCTGACCATACTCTGAGATTCTCAAGCAGGATGGAGTTTAGTATTTGTTATCCTAAAGGCACCTGAACCGACAGGGTTGGATGGAACCAGGAATAGTCAGACTGATAGGGTCTGCCAGCTGGTTGCCACACATCTGGTTAAAAAACAATCTGATAAATCAGCCTAAAGATAAGCCACATGTTACCCTAATTCTGGGACAGTAACAGACGCTTAGCAGTCAGAAAGAATAAGATGTCAGTACCCAAATGCTAATGCATTGGTGCAAAATGTTTATCGTAGACTTTTTTTAAAGTCTGGAATGAAAAATCAAATCAAACTCATTAAAAAATAAAATTGAGTACCTGCTATGTGATGTGCTAGATATTAAAAAAATATGAAAAAGCTGTGGTCTCTGTCCTCATAAAGGTCAGAGCTTAGTAGAAAAGATAAACATGAAGTAACTATATTGTGATATATGAATTCTTTTAATTGACAGAAGCATCAGCATGCATACTGACAACATGCATTGGTAGCTACCGATGGTGCCTGAGTTTCAGAAAAAGATAAAAGATGAGTTTCCAAGTGGAAAGAGTAGGAAGAGTCTTCCTGATAAAAGACAAAGCATTGAACAAAGGCAGCTGGCTTGAAGGATAAGGTGTCCAGGGGTTGGTGATTCTTTAATTGTGACTAGAACACTGGCTATAAGAATTGTAAATAATACACCTAGAAAGTTATGCTGGGCCTTGAATGCTATGCTGAGGGTTTGGACATCAAAGCCAATTTAAATCTTAAACTCTGTATCAACTGCTTACTTATTGAACTTCTGAGAGGGTTGAGCATTGCTGAGAAATGAGGAAGAATTCAGCCCGGTAGGAAACAATGTATCTGTACCTGCAGTGAGCTGAGGTGCAGTTTAGGGGGGACCAAATAGTAAACGTAAAACACTTAGAGAAAAAGTTAATTGCTGCAAAGTGTGTATTGTGCAGTAGGAATTCCAAAAAGGGCAATACCATCGTGACTTCGAGTCATCAAGGAAGGGCTCAAAAAGAACAGGATTTTTGAGCTAACCCCAAAAAGATAAATAGAATTTGAATAACCATATTCATGAATAATATTTGCTTAATGTCTCTAATTTATAACCCAGGTGTTTCCAGTTTCACTTTCTTGTCATTACAACTTTGTGAAAGACATAAAATAAAGATCAATACCACCAATTTGCATGCACAGAAGCTCATAGGTGCTTAAGTGACTGTCATGACACTGCTAGGGTGCGATAGAGATGAGTTATTAGGACAGGTAAGGCTAATAGACATCAGATTCTGGTTAAACGGAAATACCTTCAGAAAAAAAAAAAAAAAAAAAAAAATCTGGACCAGGATGAGGAGAACACCTCTTTCCTCCAGCAGGAGTCCCAGCCTGTGTGGATGTGTTGATAGCTAGATGTGTGTGAACACTCCTGTTTCATTGAGATGCCCTGTAACTCAGAGAACACCCCCGGGCAAGGCTGGGTGTTAGTCAACAGCCCTGAAAGAAAAATGGTCAGTGATATGAAATCAGCTTTATCCATAATCTCAATACCCCCTATGCACAGGAAAAATCTAAACCCAATAGTCTATTTGACCAACACTGTAGGAGGCAAGGGACACTGGTTTTTTAAAGCCTCATTTAATCGTCTTACAAGATTTGAAGACTTTCTATACCCCAGTGACATATCCCTTGTCATAAACAGGATTGGCTTAAACGCACCTGCTCACAGTCTGCATCGTAATTAACTAATGGCTTCCAGGCTACATTCTAGGTTTCATTTTCTAGTGGAAATAGTAGAGGAAGCACCTACTATGCACCAGGTACTTTGCTAGATACCGTGTATATTGCCTCTACTGTAGTCATGGAAATAACATACATTTACCTCTCTAGTCTACTTCATGGAAGTTCTTGATTTCCGATTTTCTTTGGAATAAAAATGTAAAAATGTGGGGAGAGCTAGTACATTTTGATAACCTAAAAAAGACTCAAGAACTTTCCTGCATTATCCAATTTATTATAATTACCTGAGAAGTGGGTGCGCTTATGATCTCTATTTTCATAGATGAGAAAATTAAAGTTTCAAAAGTTTAATCTTCACATGGTTATTATGGCTAGTAAAGGGTAAAACTCAACTGCAAACCCAATGACCCAACTCCATTAGGTCATAGCACCATCCTAAATTACAGTACAAAAGGAAAGTAAAACGTCATTTGGACTAAGAAACCAAGACGACTGAACCCAAACTGGCATCTTTCGGTGAATGGATACTGAGACAAATTCACTTTCTTGCCATAGAGAACATATGCCTTTATTTCTGGTATACAGAAGTAGCCAGTTAATCTTTTCACTATCCTTTGTTTCCATCTGCTATGTAAGATGCAAATATAGCTACTAGAGTAGGATATGCTATCTCTTGGGGAAAATAGATATATTTTCCCCAAATTTGAGTTTTATATAGAGAGAGTGAATTAGAATTTTCATAGTATGTTGTATCAAATAGACACAAAGCCATGGACTGGTTGATCCCTTTTGACTCTGATTCTAAGGAGGCCCCTTGATCTGATTCTTCTGGAGAGAAGAAGCAAATGAAACTCTGCTGTTGATACTGTGCTTGGATGGTGGATGATAGGTAGAGAGGGATATTTTGTAGCTTCTTGAAATTTCTTATTCTTGTGACCCTTCTGGAGAACTTCAGAACAATAAAATAGAGCATTAGATAGACCAATCTGTGGTCTAATCCAGTTTCATGACTTGTTAGCCTTATGACTCAGGGTCTCTTATTTGTTATATTACAATGTCTACCTCACAGGATTGTCATGAGGATTAAATGAGAAAATGTTTCCACAGTGTCTAGTAAAGTATTTAGCATACTGTCTTTTATTCATTTATTTAAAACATGTTTTAATGGCTTTTTCTTTAGTTTGAATATGATATTCTAAAAAGTTTCCCAAAAGATATATGAGTGTAGAGACAAATAGTGAATGTTCTCCCCAGACATCTTGCAGAGTTCTGGGTGTTCGTCAGTGGAGACAGACAGTGGGCCCTGTGTCCATAGTGTTCATGCTCTGGTAGAAGACGCAGATGTAAACACATGTTAATTCTAAATTGATAAGAGCTGCAAGAAAATGGATAGGTCCTCTGATAGTTTGCAAGGGGGCTAGATAACCTGTTCTGCTCAGGAATACGGTGGAATCAGCTAAGTTTAATCTGAAGAAAAGAAAGAAGTTTGAGTAGGAAAATAAAGATCTCAGGATGCTGGGCCTTCTAGGCAATGCTGAGGCCCAAGTGCTTGTGTGTATAAGCTTCATCAGGGCATGTGAATGTGTTCCTGATCCTCAATAATTCAACAGAAGTGAACCTAAGATAAATGAACATTCTTCATTCCTGGATGTACGTTTAGCCTGGTTTATCTTTCTTTTTTTAAATTATTTTTAATTATTATTATATTTTAAGTTCTAGGGTACATGTGAACAATGCGCAGGTTTGTTACATATGTATACATGTGCCGTATTGGTGTGCTGCTCCCATTAACTTGTCGTTTACATTAGGTATATCTCCTAATGCTATCCCTCCCCCCTCCTCCCATCCCAGGACAGGTCCCGGTGTGTGATGTTCCCCTTCCTGTGTCCATGTGTTCTCATTGTTCAATTCTCACCAATGAGTGAGAACATGTGGTGTTTGGTTTCCTGTCCTTGTGATAGTTTGCTGAGAATGATGGTTTCCAGGTTCATCCATGTCACTACAAAGGACATGAACTCATCTTTTTTATGGCTGCATAGTATTTCATGGTGTATATATGCCACATTTTCTTAATCCAGTCTATCATTGATGGACATTTGGGTTGGTTCCAAGTCTTTGCTATTGTGAATAGTGCCACAATAAACATACGTGTGCATGTGTCTTTATAGCAGCATGATTTATAATCCTTTGGGTATATACCCAGTAATGGGATGGCTGGGTCAAATGGTGTTTCTAGTTCCAGATCCTTGAGGAATCGCCACACTGTCTTCCACAATGGTTGAACTAGTTTACAGTCCCACCAACAGTGTAAAAGTGTTCCTATTTCTCCACATCCTCTCCAGCACCTGTTGTTTCCTGCCTTTATAATGATTGCCATTCTAACTGGTGTGAGATGGTATCTCATTGTGGTTTGGATTTGGATTTCTCTGATGGCCAGTGATTAGCCCTGATTATCTTTCTCCTTTCTTAATTATATGAATAGATTTTTGGATTAAATAAGGTAGACATTTTATTTGTTTTCTGTCATTTACATGGTTGTCCAGAGATAGATTGTCCACAATGACGAAGGCCTGGAATAATTCCATTTTGTCTTCTATATTATTTTGGAGTTTTGTTTCATGGGCAGATGCCTCATTAGGTAACATAATGGTTATAGATCTAGTCATTACTTCAACATTCCAGTCAGCAGGAAAAAAAAAATTGGAAAGAAGAACATTTCACCCTTTCAAAAGGCTTTCTTTCATAAATAACTCATCGATGTACAAAGGAGGATAAATGCATTGTGTATTTCAAATGTTCCCACATTTTAGATGGGATCCCTGGAGAGCATAAAAGTTAAATAATGTGACCAAGGACACACAGCTAGTAAATGGCAGGGTTCATGTTCACATGCAAGCATTCTTAGCTCTGAATCACCCTCTTTAAAGCACCAGCCCACACTGCCTCTCCTCGGGACCTGCTAAGATGGTGATACTTGTATTAAGTTTTGAAAGATGAATAGGGAGCAGATCACTTAAAGAGAGCATCTCTGGACGAAAACAACATCATGTGCAAAAGAAAGAAGGACTCAGGGTGCTCATCTATAAATGGAAAAGTTTATATCTTTTCTCACTGGGCTGTTCTGAATCAGTGAGGTCCAGTGCATAAGAGCTCATGTCCCAGTGCCTGCCTTTGAAATTACTCATTGAAACTATGTTCAGAACAAAAGCCAAAAGCATATCCGTGAAAGAGTACACAAGAGCCTGTAGGATATACTAACCTTCTGTTAGGGGACAGCATAATTAAGGTTGTGTTAATGATGTAAGTGTTGATTTTACCAAAGCATTTGATATGGTCTCTTTTAAAAATTTAATTGGAGACTTAATTCTAATTGTCTCCTACATGAATTGAAAGATGGCCTGAGGAGAGCAATATAGGAAAACTCGCACCAGCAATATGTTAACTGTACAAAGGTGTCTAAATGGAGGACTACAATGATTTTTTATTGTATTCATTATCCTTAGAATTTATCTGCATGGATGACTTAGTGCAGACAAAATTTTGGTCACTTAAAATCACCAAACCTATATGAAGGATGCTAACAGGCAGAACTTCCCTTTTCACCACCTCTATCTAATATTAGCCCAATTGAGCAAATTTTATCATATTTACCCTAGGGTTTAGAACCTTTCCTGCCTGCAGCTGTCTCAGCCATACATTTGAGCACAGAATCCTAGAAGTTGAATCTGTCTTAGAGACCACTGCATTCGGGTCATTGTTTTATAGGTGGTCTCACCTGAGTTCCAGAAAAAGTAATTAACTTCTCAGAAATCACATGGGATCATTCAGGTTGGGACAATAGCTTAGTCTTTGGGTCTTTAAATTGTAGGCAAATCAAGGGATATAGGAGCAGAAGTAAAGATTTTTTTTTTTTTTTTTATTTTAATCACAGTCAAGGGCTCTTATAATGTTTCAGAAGTAAACAGCTCGAAAGCCCCAAGGACGTGAAACCATGAACAATGAGCAGAAGATAATCTTGAGAAACACATATTTAAGTTGTCTTTATCTGTGTCCTTATGACATTTAAAATATCCCCTACTTTCATGTACATTCCAATGCATTATGGCCATTTCTTTATTTGTGTTGCTGACCCTCCTCTTCTGTCCTGGTTATCTTTCATTTGCCCCTCCAGACCCAATGTTCACCTTTCTCCACCCTGCTCTGGTTCCCAGGAGACTGGCAGGTATGCATTTCCCTTGTCTTTCAATGTTGGTTTGGGTTCAGCCAGTGGTCAGCCCTGGCAGGAGGCAGGAGAGTAGGTGAAGAGTGAGGTCACATCACCATAGTTACCTACATCCCACACTGTCAGCCACTCTCTATTGCACAGCCCTCCCCACATAGCTACCCTCTCCAGGGTCTAGGAGCGTTCCTTCCACTTGTCTATTCATGGGTGGTAAAGACTCCTCAGGGTTACTAGCGTTGATAAACTGCACTGTCCTGGGTTAGTTTCCTTAAAAGCATTAAATAGCCCTTTATTTAAACTCTCTTTAAATTATACAGTTTGAAGGCAGGACCCTGGCTGATACAGTTGATAACCTTGATATACCCTCCTGAAACAATGTGATGTTTCTTTCTAAATGAAGTTTTGAAAATATATTTAACTTTATTTTAATACCCCACAAATTAATTTACAAGTGTCATTTCTCTCGATGTATTTATTTTCACATTCTGGTACATGTTTATACCTCATAACTATTTCTTGATTAAAATTTGTAAATTCAGTTAATTAATATATACTCTGACTGTCCAAATAACTTGGGCCAGATACTACATCTAGGAACTTTTCCCTTCATTAGTTCATATTGTCTTCAAAATACTCGTGAAATATATATTATACTTTCTATTTTATGAAGCTGAGTCTTTTCTGGGGAGGTTGAGTGACTTTTCTAAGTCTGCAGATCTGAAAAAGGTGTCAACATCAAACCATTTAGCAAATAAACAACTACCAGAATGACTTATAAGGAGTGACTAGCTTTGTATAACTTCATCATCAATGTTAGAAAGAATACTCATTTTTTCCTCTGTAATAAAAACTGTAAAGGGAGCAGGAGGAGAAAAATCTATCACATTAATATGTATGTACAAACTTCAGATGAAAAAGCTTCAGCAAAATGTTTTAAGTGATCCATATGGGATGAAGAGAAGCTTTTTATCCATTTGTGGAGAATATATAGATGGAAGCAGCTTGATGGTGAAGAAGGGGTTCCAGGTTTGACCTCAGGACACTGGTGAGATGGATATATTTGGGAAATATGTTTAATAATTTTCAGTCATAGATTAATCACCTCTCCTTGAGATGTCTGTATGGCCTTCTAAACTGTTAACTCAAGGACAGGATCTATTTCTCATTTAATTTAGTATTTGCCCACTTAGCCCTCTCTACTAAGCATGAAATGAGTACCAGAAACTTGATTAGGAATATATATTTTATATATATATTATATATAATATATATTCCTTATATATATAATACATATTCCTTGATTAGAAATATATTATATATATATGTATAAGGAATAATTATATATATTTTTATATATTATATATTAGGAATATATGTATATATATATATTCCTAATCAAGTTCCTGGTACTCATTTTCAAAGAAAAAGACATATACATATACATGTGTGTGTATATATATGGAATCTCTATATGTTTCTTTTTCTTTTTTCATATTATCCCCATGTATTATTATTGAAATTCAGTGTTATAATTCTTGCTATAGTCTGAATGTTTGTGCTCCCATCAAAAAAAAATGTATGTGTTGACACCTAAGCTCCAAGGTGATGATATTAAGAGATCAGGCTTTTGGAAGGTAATTAGATCATGAAAGCCCTTTCCTCACCAATGGAAATAGTGCCCTTATAAAAGAAGTCCAAGGGAACTTGTTTGCCCCTTTCGCCACGTGAGGATTCATTGAGAAGGTGCTACCTTTGAGGCAGAGAGCCATCCCACACCAGACCCTGAATCTTCTGGTGCCTTGATTATGGACTCTCAAGCCTGCAGAAGTGTGAACAATGAATTTTGCTATTTGTGAATTATCCAGCCTAAGGTATTTAGTTATAGCAGCCCATAGAAACTAAGACAGTCCTCTTTCTTTTATTTTAAATAGATAAAAACTAGAAGCTCAGGAATTCTCTATACTACACAGGGTCCAATGAATAGCAAGAGTGAAATTGCTTTATGTTGAGTAAATATATACCTAACCTAGCCTTAATTATTATCACCTTTTTTGTTTCCATATTTGGATTTGTGTACAGCTTTCCAAGGAAATTTGTATCGAAAACATTATTTAGGTGTGTGACTATTCTCAAGAAGTCAGGAAATTTGGTATTCCATTTACTTGAAATATATCAGTAATTCAACTCTCATACATCCAGTCACCCAGTCAAGCAACAGACGTTAGACATGAATTAGGTCTTAATCCCCATTGCAAAATGACAACCATTGATTTTTTTTTTTTTTCAAATGAGGATTCAAGAAGCATATTCAATGGCCTGCTTGTTACATTTCAATGATGAGTGAACAGCTTAGCACCAGGAGAGAGGAATGTTCCTTGCAATAAATGAGAAAGGAAGAAAGCTGTTTTTTCCCCCAGCTGACCATTGGTATGAGCTCAGTCAGCATTAGTATCGCATTCGCATAGCATCTTGCAAATAATTTTGCCATATAGAGCATAACACCTCTTTCCAATCCACCACACACAGATAGAAGGCAAAATAAAGTGAACAAGAGGAAAGGGCAAGATTATCTACTTTAAGAGTGGGAGATATGTGTCTTCAGAATGTCTGACAAGTTAAACTAATCATGAAGTACCCTATAATTCAAGGACTCAAAAGCTAATCTGTTGCTCCATCCTAGACCCAATGCTTATGTTATTTCTTTTCTAAAGATAACTATATTATAGAAGAATAAACTTTAGTCCTGTTGTTGAAATTTCTTATCTAATTTTTCCTTTTTAAATAGAGACTGATAAAACTCCTTTGCTAGGATAAAAAACAAAGAGCAGTATGACTGATAATTTTAAGCAATATACACATGGTATAAGTAGTCAGTTGTTTCAGAATAAAGTATTAGAAAACAGGAAAAATAGAATCACTCTTCAAGAGGCAAGGTGTTTTTTGAAACATTTATAAACCAGATGGTTGCTGAATATGGATAAACATATATTCTTAGAATTAAGTCTTGGGTAGTCCCGGAAAAGTTTCAACCTCTCCTACACCCCAACCCCATCTCTCTCTCTTTCCAGCCAACCTCTTTCTCTCTCTTTAACCTTTAAAATGAGGCTAATAACAATGTTGCCTTCCTAGGATTGTGGTGAAAATTAGGTGAGTTAATAAGTGTAAACCACATAAAATATAGATGATAAATGCCTCACAAAATTATTTTTAATATCACTATTGCTGTCATCACCATCATTTTTACAAGGAAATCTAGTAAGTAATATTTATCAGGAACTTATCATATGCTGGACCTCATACTAGACATTTTGCATATTACTGCACTTAATACTCAAATCAATTCTGTAATAAGAGGCCGCATGATAAAGCAAAGGATCATGGCTTTATGGCCAAAATATTGGGGTCCAGATTCTAGATCTGCCACTTATTCTAAACTATGTGACTTTGACAAATTGCTTAAAGTGGCACGTTGGTGAAAGGACCTGTAAAACTGAAATAATAATAATTAACTTGTGATGATTTATTGATTGATGCAAGTGTCTGTAAATATGTGCATGTATGAAAATACAGTCATGCATTACTTAATGATGGGAATACATTCTGAGAAATGCTGCATTGGGCCATTTCACTGTTGTGCAAACATCATAAAGTGTACTGACACAAACCCAGATGGTACAGCCTGCTACACACCTAGGCTGTGTTGTGTCACATAGCCTCTGGCTCCTGGTTAAAAATCTGTATAGCATGTTAGTGTACCAAATACTTTAGGCAGTTGTAACACAGCAGTATTTGTGTATCTAAATATATCTAAGCATAGAAAAGATACAGTAAAAATACGATATAGAAGGTTTAAAAATGGTAAACCTGTAGAGGGCATTTATATGAATGGAGCTGGCAGAACCGGAAATTGCTCTGGGAGGGTCAGTGAGTGAGTGGTGAGTGAATGTGAAGGCTTAAGACATAACTATACAATACTGTATGCTTAGACTACACTATGTTTATAAAACTAAATTTCTTTCTTCAATAATAAATTAATGTTAGCTTACTGTAACTTTTTTACTTTATAAACTTTTTAATATTTTTAACTGTCTGACTCCTTTGTAATAACGCTTAGCTTAAACACAAATACATTGTACAGTTGTACAAAAAAATATTTTCTTTCTTTATATCTTTATTTTATAAGCTTTTTCTATTTTTAAACTTTTTGTTTCTCTTTTAGATTTTAAACTTTTTTTTTTTTTTTTCCCCTTTTCTTTTTTTTTTTTTTGAGATGGAGTCTTCCTCTGTCGCCCAGGCTGGAGCGCAGTGGCGCAATCTTGGCTCACTGCAAGCTCCGCCTCCCGGGCTCACGCCATTCTCCTGCCTCAGCCTCCCGAGTAGCTCGGACCACAGGCGCCCTTTTTTGTTAAAAATTAAGACACACATACATTAGACTAGCCATACACAGGGTAGGATAATCACTATCATCGGCTTCCACCTTTACATCTCATCCCACTAGAAGGCCTTCAGGGTCGATAATACATATTTAACTGTCATCTCCTGTGATAACAATGCCTTCTTCTGGAATAGCCTGAGGCTGTTTTACTGTTAACTATTTAAAAAATAAATAAATTGAGTATAGTCTAAAACAGTAACAAAATATAAGTAGTGAATACATAAACAAGTAGCATGGTAGTTTGCATTATTATCACTATGCACTGTACATAATTGTATGTCCTATACTTTTACACCAGCATCACCACAAACATGTGAGTAATGTGTTGTGCTATGACATTACTATGGCTTCCATGTCACTAGGCCATGGGAATTTTTCTGCTCCATTATGATCTTACGGGACCACTATCATATCTGTGTTTCATCATCGACTGAAACATTATGTGGCACATGACTGTATGTATATAGTGTGTATGTGCCTAAAAGTCATTCCTTAAATTATAGTTAATCATATTATCATAATGACCTTATTATTAATATAATTGAGAAAAATGAGGTACAGAGAAAATTCATGATATGCCTACATTCATAAAAAGTTGTGGAGGCAAAATTCCAGGCCAGGTTCTTATAAATTTCATGGCCTTTGCTTTCTTTACTACATGACAATGACTCAGATGGTATATTTGCAGACTAAAAGATTCAACACAGAATGAAGTCAAGAAAAGGTTAATGGGTAGCCTAAACTAATTTAAATTTCACTGATCCCAATTTAAATTCAAATTGCTTTAATTTGCTTATCTCTTTGATCACTTATAATCTTCGAGCCATCATTTTTATGTGACTTTCTTGTACACAAACCCATTTATTATTTCACCAATCCAAAGAGGAGGTAATACATACTTAGTTTATAAGTTTTGTTTAACAAACTTATTAATACATAAGACTAGATAATCAACATTCTCATTTTAGCTACAATTTCTAGAAAAAAAATAGTACATAAAAGTAGGGGGAGAGTTCCATAATAATAAAGTATCTAGTATCTACATTGGTCTTAATATATACTCACCCTGTTCTAAGCATTTTACATGTATTAGTTCATTTAATTCTCACAAGAGCATTATGAGGTAGATACTGTTTCCCTTCCCATTTTACAAACAAGGCTACAGACAGAGATATAAGTACCTTGTCCAAGATCACAAACCTGGTAAGTGGTTGAGCTAGATCCTGAACCTAGGCAGTGAAGCTTCAGAGTTTATGTTCTAAATGTGCCAATTTTTAAGGAAAGTAGGCTATGCCTTTCTTAATTATTTCTAAAACTTAGTTCTACTGCATCGTTATAGCTGTCATTATTTTAATTCTGTTTGACTATTATTTACTGGGCATCTTCTAGGAGCAAAGTATAGCCAATCACACCAGAATAGAGAAAAATAACAGTGCTACTCAAGGACTTGGGGAAGATGGATAAATAAGCAAAGGGATAAATTTCAGAAGAATCAAAATTCCCAATCCCAGGCCTTCTTTACCTTCTGTATTTTGCACCATTGGGAAAAAAAATCTGTTTTGAAAAGCTATATGCCTTCAACTAAAACAAAAATTGATTGGGAGCTTTCCTTCGTTTTTATTTTGATAAGATACATTTGAGTCAAAATCAATACCCAGAAGAGCTCCAAAGAGAGAGAGATGTTCTCTGGGTACAAAATTTGTGAAGGAGTAATTCATTCCAGTGACAGTGAAACAGTCTCTGAGTGCAGCTTTTAGCAATTCAGCTTGTGGCAAAACCTTTTCAAAAGAGTGCAGGGTTTCAAGAGAACCTCAGAGAGGGAAAAAAAAAACAACCCAATTTATAAGTCACAGCTTTATGATAGGCAAATTCTCAATCCCTTTTTCCCTGCAGAGTTGAATCAATTGATTTGTAACCTGCTAAATACAAACAATTTCTCCTTCTATTCCCACAACAACCTCAAGCTTGGTAGCTGGGAATTAACCAAGTTGTATTTCAGCATGGGGACTCAGCGGTGTCTCATCCATGCTTCTGGTGAGTCACTCCTTCTTTGTGTATCCCCTTGTTCTGTTCATCGGTGATTCCTGACCTCTTTTTGTCAACTATTTCATACTCTCCTAAACTTTGCTGCTAAGATTCCATCCTCCCAGGTACTAATGCCTTGATTATTCATTCCAGGATTCATTTGTTTTTTCATTATCCATTCATTAAACATTAATTAGATGCCTACTATAGCACACATTTCGCTAAGTAAGAAAAGTGCAAGAATGAACTAAAATACACAGTCAGTCTTGTAAGGCACAAAGTCATGGTGGCAGATAGATCAGTACAATAAGCAACTTAAGAATTTAATAAGCCATATGGTGGAGAAGTATGTAGAGAGTTACAGGATGATAAGGGAGGGTGCCCTATGCTGGTTTAGGGTTCACAGAAGGCTCTTGTAGAGGGTAACTCTTGAGCTAGGTTTTGGAGGATTAGCAGGAATTTTAAAAGCAAAAGAACAGGTGAAGGACACTTCATTCAGTGGGGTAGTATGTGGAAAACATGGAGGTGGTGAGAAATGTAATACTCTGAAGGCAAATTGAATTATACGGGAGAGTGAGGAAATCTCGATGAGAGACTGATACAAAGAATTATAGAGGAGACTAGGTTTTGGCAGGGACTGGATCCTGGAGGACTCTGTTCAAATCTGAGGTTTTAAACCTATATTTGAAAGGTGTAAAAAATCATTGAATAAAAATAATGACACTGAAGAGTGCATGTTCAAAGTTTGCCTTGGAAATTTGCTTCTCCAGACCCCACTGCCATGACTAGTGGCCTTGTGAATGTGCACAATAGATTAAAAAGTAGACCTCCCCTTGAGTGCTAGCTCCATCTCTCACTACTGTGCAGTCTTAATCCACAACCCTAGCTTTTTAAGACCTTATTCCCTCATCTGTAAAATGTGAAAATCTACTTCTTAGAAGTACTATAGTAATAAGCTTATGTATTATTTTTCCAGTGCCTTGTATTTGTGTATTCACTCAATTACATAACATAGTGAGCACCTACCTTGTTCCAGGGACTTTTCTAGGGAATATAGTTGTGAACAATGAAAAGTTTTTATGCTCACAAACTAATATTCCTGCGGTGCCTGGCACATAGAAGGTATTCAGTAATATGTGATAAACAAGTATGAATTGTCAAGTTTCTTTCTCTTTCCAAATTTATAGTTAATATTTTGCCCTCATAGAACAAGGGAGACCCCGATGTTCCAATTTCATTAATGATGTTTGCATCTTGCTGTGGCATGGGTGAGATAGTCTGGGGGTTTTGCAAACATTTTAGAGCATTAGTTTTAACTGTACTTCAATCTGCTTTACTTTTTCATAGTGCTTGTGATTCCCTGAAATCCCTGTCTTTCTTTATTGGCTTATATGTTAGTTATTTGTCTTCCATTACCAGCTCCATGAAGGCAGGTTTGGTATCTGTCTTGTTTCCTACTGTGTTCCCAGCACAGTGCCGAGCTTGTGATAGATTCTCGGTAAATACTTCTTGAATGTAAACACCTGTGGTCCCATTTCTGGCACAATTCAGTTGAAAAAAACTTTTCTAGAAGGAATTTAAGCAACAGATAAATGGTAGGATTAGAAGGCCCTAATGCTTCCTTTCTACCAAGAATGTTCTGATTCAACATTGTCAGCCTCTGAAGAAACTTCTTTACCTTTAACGTTAATGCCACTCTTCTAGATACTCAAATGTTAGGAGTTGGAGATATAATCTTCTAAAGTAGACTGAGTACATAAAATGAATTCTAGAGGAGGAAAGAAGCAAGAGTTAGATGGTAAACAGCAACATTAGTAATGCTAGGCCACCTTATATGTCCCTGCATGAAATCAAATTTTCATGGTTTATATGGAGAGTCTATCTGATATGCTTAACTACTTGTAAGTTGTTAATATTTGCATATCACCATGGAATATAGACTCTAGCAAGGTCATTTAACAGTTACAGGGCAGAAACTTTCCATTTTGTTAATCACTTACAACTCTAATTTCACACTACATCAGTCCTTTTACTCTGGTCCACAGCTCTTGAAAATCTCATTCTAAAAATCTACGGGAAAACATCTGTTCACAATGTGCTGGAAGAGGCACCATAGACACTCCCCTAAATCAGACTTTTAAGGACCTGAGTAATACTTTACTTGCACTATTTTTCTGATCTTCACTTACATCACTACGAATTTCCTGTCCTTTCCCTTATCAGCTATCTCCCATTTGCCATTTCTAAGTTTTATTTCAATCTGCCATCTGATGGCTTCTTCATGGCTATTATTTATCAAATTTTTCCTTTCCGGTTCTCAACAGTGCCTCTCAGTCCAAGGGCTCAGTAGTCTAGAAACAAGTCTGCAGTTATGATTCTCAACACTCTCTGAGGCTCCCTCCGGGTTAAACCATGGTTAAGATGCTTCCTAGATTTCAAACCAGTTACACACTCTGATGGACTTCCTCACAGAGAGAAAAAGTCAGAAAGAAGGAGGTCCAGAGGGCATGGGCCTCTTCCTGACACCGTGCCCATTTGACTGACAAAGAACAAGTGCCTGTTGAGTCTCATTTTCAATCCTTTAAAAATCTTATAAATTAGTGCAAGCTCAACACTCAGCCTTGACACAAGAATTAGGATACTGCCTATATTTTAGATGGGAAGCTTAGATATGACTTCTTTTTTAGGAGGCAAAACAACATGACAAACAAAGAGCTAAGTCAAGGAAATCAGACCTGTAAATTTGACTGTAAAGTCAATGAGTATCCCATTTTCATAGCATTCAAATAAAGTAAAATGGCTTTGTACCCTGTTCTCACTCTGACATGTTGCTTCACCACTGTCCTTTTCTTTTTCTTTGTTCACTGTCATAAGGCAGGGTCAAGGAAAGATGATTCATCTGAGTCCTGTGAAAGTACATTTGTTGCCAGCTACAACATGGTTCTGATTCCACAATAACATCATGATGTAATCTGATTTTTCAAATAAACGTAAATACTACCAGTTACCGATGAAATATGGATTGTGAGAAAGCCATCAAACTAATGGAAAGGAGCCCATTCTTTCTTCTCTTCCTTCCTCTGAGCTTCTAATGTTTTTCATTAATTCTTGGCATGTGGGCCAATTTCCTCAGATCATATCACCATTGTTTGTTGAGTGTGACTGTATTAACTGAATTCTAAATTTCTACTATTGTGCAAGAGGGTCCTTCTAATGAGGAATGAGAGCCAGATATAGAAGAGTTATAACCACTAAAATCAGAACATTGGCAATTAAATGCAAATGTAAAAAGCAAATATTTTGCAGCAGTTTTTAAAGCAAGGTTGTATAGTGATTTTGTTTCCCAAATACTGATTCATGGACAACTATGGCAAATGTTTGTTACTTCCCACTCAGTATAAAAGAGTGAAATAAGAGAAATAAGAAATGTGATAAGGTGAAGACACCAATCAAATTTGAGTCTCAGTATGAGGTCAGCACTCACAACCAACAGTAGTACTCAGACATCACATCAATCATTTATGATGTCTTGAGCAACTGAGCAGAAAGTTGTTTCTCTTTCATGTTCAGGTTGCAAAATCTTTACTTAATAAATGATCAGTGGTAGAGTCTGAGACCAGGGGAGGTATTTAAGCATGAGCGAGCTCCGTTTAATTTTTATTTTATATTGAAAAATATCCCCTCATCTCTAGAGATGAAAATAATTTAAAATCAAGTCTATACAGAAATGAAAAATACATTGAGCAGGAGAAGTAATGGTAGTCAAAAAAGTATGTGTTAAGTAGGATGGGAGAAAGGTAAAATGTGGAAAGCATGTACATGCAAGTTCCATTCAAATAAAGAAATTCTCTTAGGAAGTCTTCATAGGGCGGCTATGCATTTGCAGTTTCAAAGAAGATTGTGTCTCCTGGTGGGTAAAGAAAAAGAAAATAAAGAAACATGTGCTTAACATACACAATCACTTGCTGGCTCAGTTTTTGTCATTATTATCTCAAAATGCTATTTTCTCAATTGGAGTTTAATAAGGAGAGAATGTTACAAAAGGGACATTTAGATTCTACAGACATTTACTGAATGTTGGTGCTGAGTCCTTTCCAATTCATTCTCTCACTTAATCCACACTTATGGCATATAGTGTATATGTGCTGGGGGGAGCAAGTATCAACTTGATTTTACCTGTAAGGGAAACTTAGACAGAAGCCTTGTATGCCAAGGACCATGTAGCTAGTGCTTGACAAAGCTGAGTACTAGGCCTTCTGGTTCTAAGATCCAGATTTTTTCTTGAAGGACAATTGCCTCTCACTTTTCTCCATTTAACGACAATTTTATTCTGTCTGTTTCCTCATTTGCAAAATGGGATGAATAGGTATAGTTTCTGTAAGCATTATTATACCAACTGTAAGGATGAAAAGATTGAAACATGGGGAGACCAGTACCTTGTGCAAGGTGAGATAGAGACCGAGTTGGGGTTTAAATGCAGGAGCTCAGCTTCAGAGTCCTTGCTCATATCAGTAATATTGTTTCTTAGTATTTGATGCTACTCAGCACAAAATTTTCATGAGGATGAGGAGTTAACACAGTTTTCGTCAAGTAGATAAGGCTCAATAAGTAACTGTTATGGGTGTTGCTGTCCTCATCTTTATATTGACACTTGAATATGTACATATATTTTATAAAATATATAATTACATGTTAATATACACATTTATTATACATATATAATGACTAATGAATAAGAAAACTTTGACTAGAACTTATTTTGTTACTTTCATTTTGATTATCATTATTATTAAAATTGCTTCTAAAATATCTTCAATGTAATGCTAATCTCTTCAGATAAAGAATACAAAAAACTTTGTGAAGTGCACTTGAACATATTAAAAGCTCTGAAGTCTTGTAAGGAGAAACGCCATTTAAATTGTTCAAACCAGGGTTTTAAGTGTGAAAGTCCCTATGTGACATCATCAGCTTAGCAGATGCTGATAACTTGAATGTTATCAGTTCCCAGAACTCTCAACCATCTAAATCAACAGACTTACCTCTCTTCCAGGGTGCTACTGTGACTTTTCACTGTGAGGTACTGCTGTTTGGAGACTAAGGGCCAATCCAGAATTCCCAGTGTTTATTTTTGCTACAGTACTCACTCAGGAAACTAAGTTGAAAGTCAGGTGGTTTCCTGAAGAGTAGGTGATAAGAATGATGTTGGATCTCCTGCAGAACATCTGACTTGAGCTCTGTCTGGTCTTCAGAAGTGACAGTTCTCCATAAAGAAAGAACTCTTGGCCTGACCGCCTGGGTCTGGTCCATTTTACCTCTGCGATCTGTGGCAACATATTCACTGCTTTGTACCTGAATCTTCATCTTTAATTGTGGCATTATACAATGTTGTTTTGAGGATTAATAGAGACTATGAAAAATGTTCTTTGTACGTATTAGACACAAGACAAGCTATGCAAATAATTTTATGTGATTTATTTTATTTTGAAATTTATTTTATATTTTTAATTGCCATTTTTATTTTAGATTCAGGGGTACATGCGCAGGTTCGTTACAAGGTTATATAATGTGATGCTAAGGTTTGAACTCCTATTGTTTCTGTCACTCAGATAGTGGACATAGTATCCAACAGAATGTTTTTCAGCCATTTCCCGCTTTTGCTACAAATGACATGACTTTTTTTCTTTTTTATGGCTGTGTAGTGTTTCATGGTATATATATACCACAATTTTTGTAATGCAGTCCACTACTGATGGGCACTAGGTTAACTCCATGTCTTTGCTATCGTAGATAGTACTGTGATGAACATACAAGTGCGTGTGTCTCTTTGGTAGAATTTTTTTTTTTTTTTTTTTTTGCTGGGCAGAGGGGGGTGTGCTCAATAATGGAACTGGTGGGTCAAATGGTAGTTGTATTTTTAGTTCTTTGAGAAATCTCTAAATTGTTTCCCACGTGGGCTAAACTAATTTGCACTCTTATGACCAGTGGATAAGCATTCCTTTTCTCTGCAACCTCATCAATATCTGTTATTGTTTGACTTTCTAATAATTGCCATTCTGATAGGTGTGAGATGATATCTTACTGAGGTTTTGATGTACATCTCTCTGATGATTAGTGATGTTGAGCATTTTTTCATGTTTGTTGTCCACTTGCATGTCTTCTATTAAGAAGTGTCTGTTCATGCTCTTTGCCCACTTTTTAATGAAGTTTTTTTTTTTCCTTGTTGACTGATTTAGGTTTCTTATAGATTTTTTATATTAGTCCTCTGTCAGATGCATAGTTTGCAAATATTTTCTCCTACTCTATGGATTGTCGGTTTGCTCTGTTGAGAGTTTCTTTCGTTGCTGTGCAGAAACACTTTAATTTAGTCCAATTTGTCTATTTTTGATTTTGTTTCAAGTGCTTTTGGGGACTTAGTCATAAATTATTTGCATAGGCCAATGTCTAGAAAAGTATTTCTTAGGTTTTCTTCTAGAATTTTTACAGTTTGAGGTTTTACATGTAAGTCTTTAGTCCATCTTGAGTTAGTTTTTGTATACAGTGAGAGGTAGGAATCCAGTTTCATTCCTCTGCATATGCTTAGCTAGTTTTCCCAGCACCATTTATTGAATAGAAGATTTTTTCCTCATTGCATAGTTTTGTTGACTTTGTCAAAGATCAGATGGCTATAGGTGTGCAGCTTTATTTCTGGGTTCTCCATTCTATTTCATTGGTCGGTGTGACTGTTTTTGTACCAGTACCATGATGTTTTGGTCACCATAGCCTTGTAGTATAGTTTGAATTGGCCTCCAGCTTTGTACTTTTTGCTTAGGATTGTTTGGGCTATTGAGGTTCTTTTGTAAATCTATATTAATTTTAGAATAATTTTTCCTAATTCAGTGAAAAATGATGTTGATAATTTGATAAGTATAGCATTGATTTTGTAGATTTCTTTGGGTAGTAGGAACATTTTAATAATACTGATTCTTCCAAACCATGAGCAGTAAATACTTTTCCATTTGCTTCCGTCATCTGCCATTTTTTTTCAGCAGTGTTTGGTAGTTCTCCTCATAGAGATCTTTCATGTTCTTGGTTAAGTGTATTCCTAAGCATGCATTTATTTATTTATTTATTTATTTATTTATTTATTTATTTATTTATGTGGCTATTGGAAATGAAATTGTGCTCTTAATTGAGTTCTCAACTTGAAGGTAATTGACATATAGAAATGCTACTGATTTTTGTACGTTGATTTTGCATCCTGGGACCCTGCTGAACTCATTTATGAGGTCTAGGAATCTGTTGGCAGAATCTTTAGGGTTTTCTAGGTGTTGAGTATCAGCAGTAAGGAGAGATAATTTGATTTCTTCTTTTTTAATTGGATGCCTTTCTTTCTCTTGCCTGATTTCTCTGGCTATGAAGAGATTTCCAGTACTACCTTGAATAGGCATGGTGAGAGTGGACATCTTTGTCTTGTTTCAGTTCTTAGAGGGAATGCTTCCAGCTTTTGTCTGTTCAGCATGCCATTGGCTGTGGATTTGATAGAGATGGCTCTTGTTATTTTGAGGAATGTCTCTTCGATGCTTAGTTTCTTGACGGTTTTTATCATGAAAGGATGTTGGATTTAATCAAATTCTTTTTCTGCATCTATTGAGATGATCATATAATTTTGTTATTAATTCTGTTTATGTGGCAAATCACATTTATTGATTTGCATACATTGAACGATTCTTGCATCCCAGGAATAAAGTTCGCTTGATTGTTTTGAATTAACTTTTTGATGTACCGCTGGATTCAGTTTGCTGGTATTTTGCTGAGGACTTTTGCATCTATGTTTATCAGGGATACTGACCTGTAGTTTTCTTTTTCTCGTATATTTTTGCTGGATTTTGGTGTCAGGAAGGTACTTATTTCAGAAAAGGAGTTAGTGATAAGTCCCTTGTCCTCAATGTTTTGGAATAGTTTCAGAATGATTGTACCAGCTCCTCTTTGTATTTCTGGTGGAATATGATTATGAATCCACCTGGTCCAGGACTGTTTTTGGTTGGTAGATGTTTATTACTAATTCAATTTTATTACTCTTTATTGGTCTGTTCAGAATTTCTGTCTCATTCAATATCAGGAGTTTGTGTGTTTCCAGGAATTTATACATTTTCTCTGGATTTTCTAGTTTGTGCACATAGAGGTGTTCATAGCAGTCTCTGGGGATCTTTTGTAATCTGTGGAATCAATTGTGATGTCACCTTTGTTAATTCTGATTATTTAGATCTTCTATCTTTTTTTGTTAATCTAGCTAGTAATCTATCAATATAGTTTATCCTTTAAAAAAACTTTTCATTGACCTTTATATATTTTTTGAAGTTTTAATTCATTTAGTTATGCTCTTATTTTAGTTATTTCTTTTCTTCTGCTAGCTTTGGAGTTCTTGTTTTTCTGGTTCTTTCAGGTGCAAGGCTAGATTGTTAATTTGAGATCTTTGTATCTTTTTGATGTAGGCATTTAGTGCTATAAACTTTCTTATTAACACTGCTTTTGCCATATCCCAGAGGTACTGGTATGTTATGTCGCTATTATCTCTTGTTTCAAAGAGCTTTTCTATTTCTGCCTTAATTTTGTTGTTCTCCCAAAACTCATTAAGGAATCAGTTGTTTAGTTTCCCTGTATTTTCGTGATTCTGAAATTTTCTCTTGGTATTGATTTATATTTTTATTCCACTGTGGTCTGAGAAAATGCTTGCTATGATTTTAATTTTTAAAAAAATTTACTGAGACTTGCTTTAAGACTATGCATGTGGTCAACCTTAAAGTATGTTTTGTGTGCAGATAAGAAGAATGTATATTCTTTGGTTGTTGGAGGGAGTATTCTGTAGATGTCTGTTAGATCCAATTGGTCAAATGTCAATTTAAGTCTATAATTTTTGTTTGTTTGTTTGTTTGTTTCTGCCTTGATGGTCTGTCTAATGCTGTCAGAGGAGTGTTGAAGTCCACCAGTATTATTGTGTGGCTTTCAAAGTCTTTCCTTAGGTCTAGAAGTAATTGCTTTATAATCTAGGTGCTCCAATGTTGGCTACATGTATAAGTAGATTAGTTCAATCTTCTTGTTGAAATGAACCCTTTATCATTGTGTAATGTGTTTTTTGTATTTTGTTTGTTTGTTTGTTTGTTTTTTAAGGCTGAAGACCTCACAGTAGAGTCAAGAATTTATTTAACTATTCTCCTGTTGCTGGGCATTATAATGGTATGATGAATATCTTTTCACTGTAATGCCTCCCTATATTTTATTTTATTTATTTTAAATTTTATTATTATACTTTAAGTTTTAGGGTACATGTGCACAATGTGCAGGTTTGTTACATGTGTATACATGTGCCATGTTGGTGTGCTGCACCCATTAACTCATCATTTAGCATTAGGTATATCTCCTAATGCTATCCCTCCCCCCTCCCCACACTTTATTGTTTAAGATCTATTTTATCTGATACAAGAATAGTGACCCCTACTCTTTTTTGTTTTCCGTTTGTGTAATGGATATTTCTCCATCCTCTTTTTTTGGGCTTATGGGTGATGTTACATTTGAGATGGGTCTCCTACAGTGAGTAGGATGGGTCTTGTTTTTTATACAATTTGCCCTATGTCTTTTAATTGGGGGCATTTAGGCCATTTATGTTCAAGGTTAATATTACTATGTGAAGTTTTATTCCTGCCCTAGTGTTAGTGGGTTATTTTATAGTGCTGACTGTGTAGTTGCTTTACAGGGTCCATGGGTTATGCATTGCATGTCCTTTTGCAAGCATCATTACTTCACTTCCATGTTTAGAACTTCTTTAAGCATGTCTTGTAGGACCAATCTGGTAGTGACAAATTCCTTAAGCAATTGTTTTTCTGGGAAAGACTATAATTTTCTTTCATATATGAAGCTCAGTTTTTGTCAGATACAAAATTCTTGGCTGGCATTTTTTTTTAACAATGCTAAAAATGAGCCCCCAGTCTCTTCTGGCATTTAGGTTTCTTCTAAGAGGTCCACTGTTCATCTGATAGGTTTTTCTTTATAGGTAATATGACCCTTTTCTCTAGCTGCGTATAAGATGTTTTTGTTTTGTGTTGACCTTGGAGAGTCTGATGAGTATGCTTTGGGGAAGATCCTCTTGTACAGTATCTCGCAGGAGTTCTCTTGATTTCCTATCTCTTTATGTTGACCTATTTAACAAGATCGGGGAAATTTTTCAGATTGTATCCTCAAATATGTTTTTCAAGTTGCTTACTTTCTCTCCTTCTGACTCAGGAATGCCAATAAGTCATACATTTGACTGCTTTACATAATCTCATATTTCTCAAAGGCTTTGTTCATTTAAATTGTTTTATTTTTATTTTTATCTGACTACATTGATTTGAAGGACTAGTCTTTGAGTTTTAAAATTTTACTTTTTCTTGGTCTAGTCTATTGTTAAGGCTTCCAATTGTATTTTGAGATTCCTGTGGTAAATTTTTTAATTCCAGAAATTGTTTAGTTCTTTCTTAATATAGCTATGTCATCTTTCAAATCTTGGATCATTTTGCTGGCTTCTTCATGTTGGATTTCCACTTTCTCTTGGATTTCGTTGAGTTTCTTTGCTATCCATATTCTGAATTCTGTATCTGTAATTTTGAATATTTTATTCTGGTTAGGATTTATTGCTTGGGAGACAGTGGGATCCTTTGGAGGTGATGAAACACGCTGGCTTTTTGTGTTGTCAGAGTTCTTGCACTCGTTTCATCTCATCTGAGAAAGCTGTCTTTTTTTTGAATTTGCTATCATTTGGATGCAGCTTCTTCATATTTTATTATTTTTTTCCTTAGGAGTATGACTGTTGAACACACTTTGTAAAATCAATTGGCTTTGCTTCAGGATGCTCTTTAACGCTTTATAAGTATTCCTTGGTTGCAAATAGTTTTATTCAGTGGCTTTCTGAGATGTTGCTTCTAGTAGGAATTTTGTTTGATGGTGTAATTCAGGCTGCATTCCAGAAGGTGGTACTTAAGAATAAAAGTGGTTAGGGGTGGGGGAAGAAGCAAAGGAGAAGTGTGAAAAGGGCCTTCTCCCTTCTCCCAGCACGTTTGCCTTCAGTGGGGATGGAGCTGCTCTAGAAGCCCAGGGAGTGGCCTTTTCCATTTGACACTCCTCAGGCCCTGACAGGAAGAGCTGTTGCCGGGTCCACAACGTTGCACTGAGGCAGGGAGTAAGGAGGTGGGAGATGACCCCCTCTCCACATCTGTTTCTGGGCTTTGGTGGTGCTGCCTTCAGCAACTGGTTCTGTGCTTGTTTTCCTTTGACTTAAGGGAGGCTTTTGTGGGCTGTGCTCCCCCTTCCCTTAGGGGTGGACCATGCCAAGGGTTAGATCTCCAGTTCTAGGCATTTTCAATGTCAAAGAGTCTATATAAGTTCCGTGGGTATAGATAGCCTTTGTGTGGTGGCTTTCCCAAATGCTGGTTGTAGCAATGTACTGGGCATGGGAGGAGGCTCACTGCCTCCTCTGGGGCTGAAGTGTCAGTGGTCTCAGGAAGTTTATCTCATTCCCCAGAGCTCTGTGCTTATATCAGCGGATTTCCTGTCATGTTGCACCATTCAGTCTCTAGGTTGTTATGGGTAAGAGTAGGCTGTGGCCAATGTGGACGGGTATACACTTGATCATTATTTACTGGGAGAAGTTCCCTGTTGCCTCAGGCATTGGGCAGATCCATAAAGTGCACAGTGTTCTGAGCTCTCTGCTCAGTCCCCGGGGGAGAACCAAGATAGGTGTGTCAGGGCAGGCTGGCTTAACAGGTCCCCTGATGGCAAGTAGAAGCACCAATTCTTTGGGTGAGGGTGTTCAGTGGGTGGCCACAAAGCACTCAGAGTTGTGCCTAGGCATGGAGCTAAAAAATTTCCTCTGCCCCAAGTTCTCTGCACTGGAAAGGACAGAAATCTAAACACCTAATCTAGAAGAGTGGGTACCCCACACACCTCAAGATATGTCTGATGTCAAATGAAAAGAGCACCATTGCACCAAGATGTGCTGTGCATAGAATTTTACTTTCCTTCCTTTTCTTACTGAAGGATATTTCTCAATAAAATTCAAGTAAAGTAGCTAGAAGCAGAGGGACATGCCACCTGTATTGTGTTGGTATACAAAGAGTGGTTGGATTTTAAAATGGTTGACTTGACACTTGGCGTATTAGTCGGTTCTGACACTGCTAATAAAGACATACCTGCAACTGAGTAATTTATAAAGGAAAGAGGTTTAATTGACTCACTTCCATATGACAGCAGAGGCCTCACAATCATAGAGGACGGCAAAGGGGAAGCAAGAAATATCTTACATAGTGGCAGGCAAGAGAGTTTGTGCAGGGAATCTCCCCTTTATATAACCATCAGATGTTGGGAGATTTACTCACTGTCATGAAAACAACATGGGAAAACCCACACCCATGATTCAATTACCTCCCACCCAGTGCCTCCCATGACATGTGGGAATTATGAGAAGTACAATTCAAGATAAGATTTGAGTGGGGACACAGAGCCAAACCATATCATTTCATCCCTGGCCCCTCCCAAATCTCATGTCCTCACCTTCAAAACCAATTATGCCATCCCAATAGTACCCCAGTCTTAAATCACTCCTGCATTAACTCAGAAATCCAAGTCCAGGGTGTCTTCTGACACAAGGCAAGTCCCTTCTGCCTATAAGCCTGCAAAATCAAAAGCAAGTCAGTTACTTCCTAGATACAATGGCCGTACAGGCATTAGGCAAATACATCTATTCCAAATAGAAGAAATTAGCCAATACAAAGGGCTACAGGCCCCATGCAAGTCCAAAATCCAACAGGGCAATCATTAAATCTTAAAGTTCCAAAATAACCTCCTTTGACTCCATGTCTCACATCCATGTCATGCTGATGCAAGAGGTGGGCTCCCATGGTCTTGAGCAGCTCTGCCTCTGTGGCTTTGCAGGGTACAGCCCCCTTCCTGGCTGCTTTCACATTCTGGTGTTGAGTGCCTGTGGCTTTTCGTGGTGTAAGCTATTGGTGGTGGTAAGTTCATGGTGTAAGCTATTTGTGGATCTACAATTCTGGGGTCTGGAGGATGGTGACCCTCTTCTCACAGCTCCATTAGGCAATGCTCCAGTGGGGACTCTGTGGGGGGGCTCCAACCCCACATTCGCGTTCCACACTGGCCTAGCAGAGGTTCTCCGTGAGGGCCTCACCCCTGCAGCAAACATCTGCCTGGACATCCAGGCATTTCCATATATCCTCCGAAATCCAGGTGGAGGTTCCCAAACCTCAATTCTTGACTTCTGTACACTCACAGACCCAACACCATGTGTAAGCTGCCAAGGCTTGAGGCTTACACCCACTGAAGCAACAGCCTGTTAGACTCTTTTAGCCATGGCTGGAGCTGAAGCAACTGGGATGTAGGGCACATGTCCCAAACCTGCATAGAGCAGGGTGGGGCCTGGCCCTGGCCCAGGAAACCATTTTCTCCTCCTAGGCTTCCAGCTCTGCGATGGGAGGGGCTGCCATGAAGGTCTCTGGCATGCCCTGGCAACATTTTCCCCTTTGTCTTGGTGATTAACATTTGGCTCCTCTTTAATTATGCAAATTACTGCAGCCAGCTTGAATTTTTCCCCAGAAAATGAGAGATTTTCTTTTCTATTGCGTCTCAGTCTGTAAATTTTCCGAACTTTTATGCTCTGCTGCTTCTTGAATGCTTTGCTGCTTAGAAATTTCTTCCACTAGATACCCTAAATTATCTCTTTCACGTTCAAAGTTCCACAGATCTCTAGGGTAGGGGCAAAATGCCACCAGTCTCTTTGCATAGCAAGAGTGACATTTACTCCAGTTCCCCAAAAGTTCCTCATCTCCTTCTAATACCACCTCAACCTGAAATTTATTGTTCATATCACTATCAGCATTTTGGTCAAAGCCATTCAACAAGTCTCTAGGAAGTTCCAAATTTTCCCACATTTTCCTGTCTTTTTCTGAGCCCTCCAAACTGTTCCAACCTCTGCCTGTTACCCATTTTCAAAACCACTTACACATTTTTGGGTATCTTTATAGCGGCACCCTGCTACCCAGTACCAATGTACTATATTAGTCTTTTATCATGCTGCTAATAAAGATATACCTGAGACTATAATTTATAAAGGAAAGGGGGTTTAATGGACTCACAGTTCCACATGGCTGAGGAAGCCTCACAATCATGGCAGAAGGCAAAGGGGAAGCAAGAAACATCTTTCATGGTGGCAGGCAAGAGAGTCTGTGCAGGGGAACTCCCCTTTATAAAACCATCAGATCTCTTGAGACCCACTCACTATCATGAGAACAGCACAGGAAAACTCACCCCCGTGATTTCATTCTCTCCCACCAAGTCTTTCCCACCACATGTGGGGATTATAGGAGCTACAATTCAAGATGAGATTTGTGTGGGGACACAGCCAAACCATATCACTTGGCTCTGTCATAATGGCTAAGATCAATTGATTTGCTTACTCACCTTCGTAAATATTAAAAGGCCATTAAAAAGATGAAAATAAAGCCATTCTCCAAAAACATAAAAGTTGATCTAGAATTTGTATTGACATGTACTCTTTCTGTTTACCTCCTGACTCCCACCACTGCCATAGCCCTACCTCAGCCTTAATTTGCTTCCAAACTGATCATTTCTGAGTTAATTATCCATGTGTAGGCTGGCTCTGCATAGGAGTCTGAAGTCATACAAATACTATGAAACACTTCTCATCCATTTGAAAAATAGCTACCTCTTCTTGAGTACTTATGATGTGCAACCAGTAAACTAGGATCGCTATGTAAAACTGATCATAAAATCCTCACATAGCCTTTGGTGAATGATGAAACTAAAGCTAAGAGAAGTCAAGTGACTTGTTTAAGAATACACATGCTTAAGTTTAATTTCTAGGCCTTGATATTTTCACAATGCTTTGTAACCAAAGCAGTGGTGATGCCAAAGGCTCTATCTCTGCCAGTAGAATGCATGTGCCCCTTAGAGGTGGGGGTTTTCTCTGATTCATTCTTCTATACCCAGTGTCTAGCACTCTACCTAACACATGGTGAGTACCAGCCAATACATGTTAAAGTAGCTTGAATGGTAATTGGGAAAGAACATGTCAGGGCCAGTATGACACTAGGACTATCTTTTATTACTTAGGACTAAGAAGAAAAGCACATTTCACAAATAACATATAAAAAACATGGGTTGGGAACAGTCTATACAGAGCCTAAACCTTAACTAATCTCTAAATCAAGGAATACATTCTCATCCTAAAAGTCCAGTTTTCTTGTCTGTCAGAGACATTCACAGATTAGAATTAGGAAAAGCTAAAAAGATCCTCCTGTCTTCTTTCTTGCTAAGATGCTTAAAATTGCTTATCAGCCACTAAAGAAGAATGTGTTTTACAGAATATGGCTGCAGAGAAAGGTGTTTTCTCCCTGATCTTTACTTCTTTCTGAAAATGGCTTGTCATATTGTAACCTTCTTTCAGTAACCCAGAGGCAGTAAAGAAATGCATATGAGCTCAGAGAGGGAAGAGGGAGAGTGTAGAGAGCCTTGTCAGCCATTACACATTCTTTGGATTTTACTCCGTGTTGATGGCAAGAAACTGGAGGGGTTTGAACAAAGGGGTGACATGATAGGCTTAAGTTTATAAGGATTACCCACATATGGAGAACAGACTTTCAAGTAACAGGGCTAGAGGCAGGGATACTATTTAGGGAGGCTCTGGGCAAAAGATAGTAATGTCTTGCCAGATTCTACAGCAAGAGGACAGCAAGAGGTAGGCCTTTGCCTTCCTCTCTGGGGTTTAGAAGTTTTGAAACCTTGCCAGGCACAGTGGCTCACACCTGTAATCCCAGCAATTTTGGAGGTTGAGGTGGGTGGATCACCTGAGGTCAGGAGTTTGAGATTGGCCTGATCAACATGGAGAAACCCGTCTCTGCTAAAAATACAAAATTAGCCGGGCATGGTGGCAGGTTCCTGTAATCCCAGCTACTTGGGAGGCTGGGGCAGGAGAATCCCTTGAACCCAGGAGGTGGAGCTTGCGGAGAGCCGAGATTGTGCCATTGCACTCCAGCCTGGGCAGCAGGAGTGAAACTCTGTCTCACACAAAAAAAAAAGTTTTGAAACCCATGGATAGCCATTTTTTAGCCTGGTGATACGCTTCTGCATGTGTAATAAACCCAGAATATTCTAAGCACTTACACTGAGGATGGTGATGAAAAGGGGAAGAAATGATCAGGATAAAAATTAGTATTTGACAATTATTATTCCACTACAACTGTATGCTTAATGAAGGGAGGCAACTTGTGTTTTTATTGTTTTTCTAGTATCTGAATACACTAGACATTCAATAGATATTTTCTACATGAATCAATAAACGATTAATAGTGCCATATGGAAATAAACCATTTATCAACAGAAAAGACATATGGTCTAAATAAATTTTAGGTCTCTTTGCTTTTGGTTGATTTTTCTTGTTGTTCAATATTGTTATACAGCTCATTCAGTTATATCAAAGGTCAGATTAAACTAGCTGTAAATAAGAAATTTCTGAACTTCGTGGGCCTGTGCTGTCAGATTGGATAATAAAAATGACTATTAGAGGTGAATATTTGGAAAGGGGTGGTGCCGCTCTTCTAGAATTGTACTGAAATGTCCTGTCTATCCTGTCACTGCCATGACTGAAGTCATATTTGAGGTAAAAAGTATCAAAATGCGTTGTTTACTTTTCCAGCATGATTCAATGACTATGCAAAGAGAGTCTATTTCATATTAGTGTATTTCTCTTTTAAATTGTGGCATTTAAGTCTTCAGAGAGAGTCAAGATATTGGTGCTTAATTTAAGAGACCTTTCGGATGAAGTCCAATGTTTATATGCTTCATGAAATATAGTTCAAAAATGAAAATTGACTACAATGTAGAAAGATAATTAAATGTGGAGATTTATTAAGCAATTTCATTATTTATGGATACTACATAATTTTTTACAACTTAAATAGATATAGCTGTTATCTTCCTTATTCCTATTCATGGGAGAATGTTAATGTGATTGCAACATGAAATCTCAGAAGAGTATTTCTTTTTCGATGTCTTATTTTATTGATCTCTGCTTTAAAATAATTTCATGACATTTTCTTCTCTGGGAAATGACCCATGAGGAATGAACGTAATTGCTACACTTTATGTATTTATTTTCTGACTTCATCCCACATTTTAATTAATTCAAATGTATCTATCTTTTTATAGGTAACTCATTGTGGAAAGCACTAACCTGTATGGAACTCAGGCTTTGAATTCAGTGATCCAAGCAGTCTCAACACTGCCATTTACTAACTAGGTGAGCTCAAACAAGCCACTCGGCATCTGAGTTTTTCAGTTTTTAAGATAGATAAATGCAAGGTTGTTTTGAGGAATAAATGAGATTATATCAGCAAGTAGTAGGTTCAGAGTAAGTACTCACCCCATCACTGACAAGTGTATATATGCTCTGGTCATTTTCATAACTCTTGGCTAAGTAAGCAATTAGTGCTTAGAGTCCACTGATTCTGTTTACCTTGCTCATGATAAAAATCATTTAAATAAGAGAAAAAAAAGGCATTCTTAGTACAGTGTGAAAGGACCCAACAAAGTTAACATGAAATCAGAATAAAACAATGTCTAAGCATTTCCAAAGTGTCCTTATTCAGTCATTAATATGTAAATTAAGTACTCATGATAGGCCAGTTTAATGCTAATAAGTATTAACTTTCCAAAAAGGTATAATTGATAGTCACTGCCAACTCACAGTTTCATCATTGAGGATTCTCAGTTAAAATGGAAGAGTTCTGTTGTTTGTTTTCAGTTTAGTTTTACAAATGCTTGTTCAATACCAGTTAAGTATTGGGTATGGCTCTAGTGCTGGGCACTCATTCCTTATGTCTGTGAAGCCTAAAGTGTACTAGCAAAGGGACTGAGAGTAAAACCATCTGTTTCGCAGACATACATCAATGCTCCTAAGTTCTGGAGAATCGTAGTGTTTATACCTACACTTGTCTACAAGGAGGAATCCTATAGGCCAAAAGTGACTCAAAACAGCAACAACAAACTCTAGACCATATGCAAGTATTCACCTCATACATATACCAACTCCCTGAACAACCTGGTAAGCTGCCATCTTAACGGTGGCTGTGCCTCCCCTCCACATTTCCCTCAGCCAGGAGGCTAGATTGTCCACAGAAAAAGGCTTGGCACTGCCCTCCTCCTTCAGCTTTACCTGCCTGACATTCTAGATGAAATTTGAATGCATCTATAGATGCGTTGTTTGTCTTTTTCTGTGGTCCATCCGTATCTCTAGAGCTCACCACTTTGATCAGATAATTTTTGAATGGGCATTTTAGGACCACAGCACCTATTATATAAAAAACTATATCTTGCACAAGTTCTGAGAAGGTATGCTCAGAACTTATTGGCCCTCTTATTGGCCCAAATTTCAAGACATCTGACAGGTAATGCTTTTTATGTTTGTGATTTGACATTTGTATCGTTTCTTTGTTTGATTCAAAATAGTGTTGCTATATTTTCGTCTGTATTTCATCGTTTTGGTGTTTTTGTTTATTTGTTTGTTTGTTTTTGGGATAAGGTCTTGCTCTTTTTGCCCAGGCTGGAGTGCAGTAGTGCAATTATAGTGCACTTCAGCCTCAAACTCCTAGGTTCAAGCCATCTTCCTGGCTCTGCCTCCCTGGAAGCTGGGACTACAGTGCTACCATGTCCAGCTAATTTTTAAATTCTTTGTACACACAGGGTCTCAATACATTGCCTAGGCTATTCTGGAATTCCTAGCCTCAAGCAATCCTCCCTGCTTGGCCTACCAAAGTGTTGGGATTATAGGTGTGAGCCACTGCATCTGTTCTATTTTATTATTTTTATGTTCCTGGAGAGTTTTGATGGAGAATAAAGTAAAACTGCCTATATGCCACCATTTTAGCCAGAAGTTCACATAGACTTGAATTTAACTTCTGTTTTTATCACATATTACTTGCATTTGCACTGGAATAAGTCACATAGTCACACAACCTGAATATTAGTTTTCTTATCTGTATTCTAAAGGTAATTATATCCCTCATGCAGGTTTATTGTGAAAAGTACCTATGTAGTATACACACACACACACACACACACACACACACACACACACACATACACATTTACTTTGGAAAAAAATGGTAGCAATTTCTCTGAGGCAAAACGCAGTAAATGTTGTCATGGAGGTTAAGCTGCTTCTTCATCAAAACCCACCAATTATAGAAATTTAACAGGTATGTTGTAAAAATATCTCATCTATGTGGAGCTGGCTTCCAGAAGAACTTTATTTTACAAAATAATAATAATTTTTCTCTTTCATAATTCTACAGTATTAAAAGATTTTAAACCTATAAAGCTTTTAGCCCAAGACCACTCTTATAATGTGTCAAAGATCTGGGAGAGTGTTGGATTTCTCTAGCATGATTCTGTTCTGCTGTGGCACAACTAGACTTACAATTGGACTTTTACTGAGGTCCTTAGTAGATTTCTTAGTAAAGAAACATCAACTCTATGGTCAAAAAATGCTTTTTGATGATGACATTAGGCATTTTGATAATAGTGTTCAACCTTTGTAAGGCTTGGAAAATAGGCTGCCAACCCTTCTAAGAAGACATCTACTGCTAGCCACTGTTTCTCCCTTGGGCTCCAGAATTAAGGACCTGTGAGTGTTTGGGAGAAATATCCTAAAATGTTGATTCTTAGTTTAATTATCTTTCTAGTAGTGTAACATTTGGACTGTTTCCCTGCTCACCCAGTTGTGAGCATTTGCTGTCAAGTTTAGAAATTTGAATGAGCTTAAATGATAGTTCTCTAATTTGTGAGTTCCTGTTCACAATCTTGATTCATTAGTGTTCAGTCAGCATGGAATAGTTATTGAGGTACAAGGTACAATGTACATTATCAATCAAATACAGAAGGAAAACAGGAATTACAACATGAAAGAAAAACATCATAGACCTCAGGAGATTGACAGAATTCTTTCTTTTTTCATCAGACTTCATCAAGCATTATCAATAATATAAGAATCACAACTCTTATTCTTCTTTTCTTAGTGTAAACACTGTATAAAAAGTAAAAGAAATTTATAAAACTATCCAACCTCTAGCAAAACTTTATTTTCAGTCCATATTTACAGCTTTATATTTTATTTCTTATTCATATATGTCAGCGTTACAAATGCAAGCAATAGTTTTGAACTCACATATGAAGAAGGCAATATTATCTTCTATTTACCTAGCATTTTAATATTCATTAGCACTTTTTTCAAATCTTTTTCATTTTTTTTTTGATTCAGAGGAGTCCTGTAAAAAAGATATTAAAATTTCAACGTAAAGTGATTGAAACCAGGGCTCAGATGGCTCAAGGTCAAATAAGAAGTGAGAAATGTGAAGCCATACGATGGCTATATTTTTTGTTTTCCTACCCTATATATCCCAGATCTAGACATTTTTCCACTAAAAAAGTAATTCCTAGTTCTACTGGGTTTCCATCTGGAGACTGGAATCTGAACAATAAAGAGAATGAATTCCAATTGTCCTTTTCCTTTATTTAGTTTATATTTATGGAACATATTTAAAGTTCCAGGCACTGTAACATTTTGAGTACAATCTGTTATCTTCATCATATAGTTAAGGAAAATAAGGTTAACAAAAATTCACTTGCCCACAGCCCTGCTACTGGTGAATAGTAAAGTCTGGATCTATGTACAGGCATTTGGCCACCTGTGTTCCTAACACTTCCTCCACCATCTCCCTCCTGCCAGCTACATCTCAGCAAAGCTGATATCTAGCCTTTGTCTGCCTTGTCACCAAGGAGACAAAGATAAAGGTAAAACCCTAACACTGAGGAAGTTGGCGTCAAATGCAAATTGTTAATATTTTCGTATTTCATGTATAGTGCTGCCATTTTGTCATATGAGTAAAAAACTTACTGAATCTGAAATAAAACTCTAAGACTTCTTCAACCTCCAGGGAAATACCACAATGCTTCCCCAAATAGGCTATACATTGGAATTACTTGGGTGCTTTTTAAAATACAATCCCTACCCTTTATTACCCATCCATTACTCCAGGTGTGGGGCCTGAGAATCTTTGTTTTTAAAAGCTGCACAGATGACTTTTCTGTACTGTGACCAACTTTTTAGAGAGTCAATCAAGGACACAGTGATACCAGACAAAAAAATGAATGATAATGATAATGATATTGATCATTTTAAAAACATAATTATTTACATACAGTGCACGTTCTTACTTTCGCATAAAAATATGAAAAAGTAAAGTGTTCATCTAAAATTGCCTATTTACTCTTTACATCCTTTTTTCTGTTACATAAATGCTATTGTTAAAACAGCAACGAAAATACTTAATAGTAGCAATTAGCAGTAATTAATAGTATGACTAATTAACCAAATATTATGCCTAGAAAACTATAGCAATTTTTTTATAATGTTTCTTTTTGTTGTCTGGTACAGAAATTTAACACTTTTAAACTGTATCAGAATTTTATATTTTATTGTCTACATTAATACATACAAAAATTACACAAATGTACAAAAATGTAATATTTCTTTGTATGAGAGCATTCAAGAGTCCTGTGAAGTAGATTATTAATAGATCTCATAGGACCAATAGCACTAATTAAAACAGATATGACCTATATTCAAGAAAAAAAATAACAATGACGTGTTTCTACCTGTCCCATATTACAGTAGGATATTTTTATTCTTTTTGTTTCTTTTTCTAATAATACTTCTCCAAACTGCCTGCAGCCTTCAGGACACCTTACATTTATTTAATGTGGTGGAAAACTAAATGTAGCCATGTAAAATTTACTTTATCCTACAGATCTGCTTTTATATAAAGTCCACATTTCAGTGATACCTGGTGTCTTTCTATTGTGATGATATCAAACTAAATATACTCTCTAAAAACGTATTTGAGCATGGGATAGTTAGGATTTTTACTTACCTCCAACGGTGGACTTTTAGACTTATAGGAACTTGTTTCCTGCTTTCCAAAAAAGTAAATCCACTTTATATCTGCAGGTATGTTTTAATAGACCACTTGTTTATTAATCAGGTCCTTTAATATCTATACATTCACTATACAGGCAATCCACACCTAAAAATGTTCATCATTTTAAAGCACTCTGAAGCACACTGGTTGTCATCCTAAGTTAAACCTCTCTTTCTCAGGGAAAATGGTTTTAGGCACTGAGGTAATTTGAGTTTGTGAAAGTGGGCTGAATTTTAAATAAATTATAGTTTTAGTTAAACTAAGAAACTCCTATTTAACTTGGCTTCCCTTTTCTGGTGACTTTCTTTCTTTTCTTTTCTTCTTTTTTTTTTTTTAATTTGTAAAGCAATCTTATTTCCAAACTGTGAGTTTATTTTTTACTGTATGAATTTTTGTTGCAATTTAATATAACATTAAATAGCTCAGGTCCAGCCAGTCCATCCTTTTCCATGTTCTTTACCACCTCTTCAAAGATCATCGAACAGCTTTAGAGAAACAATAGGTAAATTTCTATTTTACTGTAATCCTTTCTCCTTTTTTTTTTTGAGAAAAAGTCTCACTCTGTCACCGAGTGCGGTGGCACGATCTCGGCTCACTGCAACCTCTGCCTCCTGGGTTCAAGCGATTCTCGTGCCTCAGCCTCCCAAGTAGCTGGGATTACAGGCGCCCACCACCATACCCAGCTAGTTTTTGTATTTTTAGTAGAAATGGGGTTTCACCATGTTGGCCAGGATGGTCTCAAACTCCTGACCTCAGGTGAACCACCCGCCTCCGCCTCCCAAAGTGCTAGAATTACAGGCGTGAGTCACCGCCCCCGGCCCCTTTCTCCATTTTTATCCTCGGTGTATTTCCATATTAGAGAAGAATGTTCCTTTTATTCCAAACTTTGAAAATAGTGGCAGGTCAACATTTAGCATCTTTTCTTTGGCAGGTAACAACGATAGCCATCTTGCAGGCCCATATCTAGAGAGAGTTTGTCTTTCCATTTTATAAAGTAAAAAATTTCACTAAATGCTTCTGCACATCTTGAGAGAACTGAGAAGTCATAAACTTTCTTTATGAAAGTGTCAGTTTCACAGGAAAACACATCATAACACCTCTTCTGCATGGGCATAAGGTGCGCTGGACTTTTAGTAGACCTTTTCATTTTCTTTGGTAAGAAATTTACAGGCTGAAGAAATCTTCCAAAATGTATAATCGTACTCTTTGTTATATCGTACTGTTCGCCAAAATGTATGAGCAAAATGTACGAGATGGATGAGCGAAGTCTAGTTTGTATTTAAACAAGGCATTAATCATATTTTGTTTTATTTATTCTGCAGTTTTATTAAAATGTTCATACAAATTAAGAAAACAGTTTGAAACTAGTTTTCAAATCAAAGTACTTCAAATTGTTTCTGTGATTCATTGTATCACCTTTTTTTTTTTAGTATAGAAAACATCACTGGTAAGATGGAACAAAAACAGCCCTATTATGTGAGAAGCTGTCTGAACCGTTGTCAAAATGTCCCGTTTTGTTTGCCACAAGGCAATTTAGTTGCAGTCTCTGAAATCAAGAACTGTAACTTTACTAGAGCAATCAAGAGAACCAGAAGATAATGTGTGTTCATTCATATGGTATTCCCAAACTATTTCACCAACTGCTGTTTTCTACTTGGCACTGGTGTCTTTGGAGGAGATTTAAAAACTTTTTACTATTTTAGATGTACTTACCTGTCTCATTCTGGGCTTGTGAATTTCAGTCTCACAAATTCATATCTCTTTCTTTCCATTCCCAATTCCAGACTTTTTTTCCTTTCTGTATATTGTGTATATACAGAATGCTCCCTGAATCTCTTTTTTGTTTTGTTTTGTGTTTTTGTTTTTGTTTTGAGATGGAGTCTCACTCTGTTGCCCAGGCTGAAGTATAGTGGCGTGACCTTGGCTTACTGCAACCCCTGCCTCCCAGGTTCCAGCAATTCTTCTGCCTCAGGCTCCTGAGTAGCTAGGATTACAGATGTGTGCCACCACACCCAGATATTTTTTGTATTTCTCACCACGTTGGCCAGGCTGTTCTCAAACTCCTGACCTCAAGTGATCTGCCTGCCTCGGTCTCCCAAAGTGTTGGAATTACAAGGGTGAGCCACCGTGCCTGTCTGTATGCTCTCTTTACATAATTTACATCCCTAATTCGGTTGTGTATGTCCTTCCTCCAATCATAAAAAGATCACTGTGGTTTAATTTTCTTTTTTGTTGATATCTGAATGTTCTGGCGCTAGTATTGTAATCATTTTTATTTTTATTATTTGAACACTTAGAAAACATGATCACAATGTTAAACATTAAACTAACACTATCTTGATGCACAGCTATGAGTCATTTTCTCAGTCAGTCGGAGACGGACTGTCACTCATGATTATGATGCACTTTCATTGCACACTAAAGTCACATACTCAGAGCAATGCAACAATGTTAACTGCAAATTCTGGTTGCCAGTATCACTGGTCAGGGGAGTAAAAAAACTATGAAAGATAATCTATGCCATATCCATTTGACCCCAAAAAGTGTGTTGCTTTCAGCTCCCTCCCCCTCCTTTATGCTACCATATGTGTTTTATGCTTTTCTGCTGCCCTTCTACATCCATCTGTGAATGCTGTGGCTTCTAACATCTTGGGAACGAATTTCTTGAGATGTAGGATTTACATTGCAAAACCCAGAATGGTCCCAGGTAATCATGATGGTTGGTCACCGTACACTGTGAGCAGCCTGGTATTAGAGCCAGTCCTAGAATGTTTAGCATTCAACTTTCATCCCTCCGTAGTAGCGCTGATCTGAGTTCTTTGTCTGATTTTCTGACTTTTTTCTGATTCCCTAGTGTCAAGTTGGCCAGACAGGGCACCCCTGGGGAAAATGGGATTGTCATGAGAGAGCTGCTCTGGGTCATGGGGCTTAGAAGATCAATTTGGCTAGTTCAAACAAAAGTTGTCTAGGAGATGATAAAGGCAAATGTATTTCTCCTTAAAAGCATCACTGTTCAAGACTACCAAATAACTCTGTTCTTAAGAAACAGCCCACTTGACCTTAAAAGGTCTTTTTCATCTATTATTTTACCTAATGTAGGAAGAGGGATATTGTTTCTACCCAGGATCCCTTAATACCTGCAACACTGAAATATCTTCAAATAAGTGTTTTGCTTTCTTCTTGGAGAAAAATGTCATCAAAATAAATGTTTTTCAACCTTTGCGGGCACGAGTACCTCCCCTGCATAGATGTGACCACGCTATAGATTCCTAAATCCTTTGTAGGAATCACTTTTGGGAATCCTCTGTATGAGTTTGCTATTGTTGCAATAATAAATCACTACATACATAGTGATTTAAACAGCTAATACTTATTTTCTCATAGTTTTCATGGGTCAAGATTCCAGATGGGCTAGGCTGGTTTTTCTGCTCTAGGTCTCTAAAAGCCAAAATCAAGGCTTTTGACTGGCCTGGGGTATTATCTGATGGCCGTATGGGAGAATCTTCTTTCAGGATGGTAGAGGATTTTGGCAGAATCTAGTTCCTTGCTGATGTAGGACTGAGGTTCCTCCTTCCTTGCTATCAGCTAGGGGCTGCTCTTAGCTTCTAGAAACCACCCTCTGGTTCTTGTCCATAGGCCTCTGCATCTCAAACTCAGCAACTGTATGCCTGATTTTTCTCATACTTGAAGACTGATACTCATTCTTCCACATCTCTCATGCTCCCAGCCAGAGATAATTCTCTCTTTATGAGGCTCATATGTTTCCTTTGGGTCCACTTGAGTAATCCAGTATATTCTCCTCATTTTTAGGTCTGCCATAACAATAATTACATTTGTAAAGTTTCTTTTTGTCATGTAACATAAAATATTCACAAGTTCTAGTAATTAGGTTGTAAATGTCTTGGTAGGGGTGGGGGAATTTTGCCTGTTGTATTCTCTATCTTTTGGAGCAGATATACTGGGGAGCAGATGGAGATGGTGCATGTGGGGAAATCTGCTGTGGATCAGGATACTAACTATAATTCATGCTCCCTCTCATGGATATTAACAGCTGATTAAATCTGTGTAGATTAGCTTCGCTGGCCCTATAATAAAGTTTTCTCACTCAATGTCAAGCACTTAACGTTATTTCTCTTGCTCATTGACTTGATCAACATATACCTACCCTGTATATGAGACACCTCAAGAAGCCAGTTTGATAGCGTTTTTGCCATCAGGGAACTTACATTTTAGTAGATAAACATAAAAATAACTAAACGCTTATAATACAGTATGTTAAATGATATGCTAGGGTTGAAACGTGGCAGATCTCAGGGACACAAGTAATGGCAGATAAGCCAGAAAAAAATTGTATTGGATGCCAATCAAGTGTCAAAAGTATGCCAATCAAATGTCAAGAATATATATTCTTGACACTTGATTGGCATCCTATACAACATGCAATACATTATAGCATAGCCAAGTTTCTGACACTATATATATATAGTCAGAAACTTGGCTATATAGTCAGAAACTTGGCTATGCTATAATGCAGCTGATTAAGAGAGGAACCTAACAGATTGTGAAGGAACTATTAACCAAATATTTTATGCAGTGTCAAAGGCACAGAAAAGCGATAAGCACATAGAAGGGAATGTCTCTGCTTAGAGAAAAAGGCAAACATATTTGAACATATGACATCTCTCTCCTTTGACATAGTATGCACTCATATATTCTTGTTGTAGAAAGCTATGATAGTGTGACGTTAATGTGTAGGGACTTGCTTATGGGGTAGGTGGATTTAAGCTCTTTTTTTGGCTTAAATAAGACTAAATCCTCTTTTTCAAATCTATTTCTTTTAATTTTTCTCCAAATTATTTGGAGAAACTGCAAAGGAGTATGCAGGACTCCTTTGTACTTTAGTAATCTATTTATATGTATAGTTTAGTATGATTAGTGACTCCTGATGCAATGCATGACAGAGCAATATTTATTACTATCTCCCGTTGAAGTTCCTTTGGCTAGTCTTTAAACAGTATTTATAACTGATGAGCTGACAATCCTCAGCAAAGTGTCTGTCACAGATGATGCCTTGAGAAAGTCTCTGAATTCCTGTGAATCTCAACATCCTTATCTGTGGATAAGGGATTTTATTATATTGAAATCTGTAAGTATTATAATTATTGAAAGAATCACGAGAAGTCATTCTTGACAAAATACAACATTTAATGACATTATATTGGGACAAAAAAGATTAGTGGTAGGCACAAAAAGAGAAAATAAAATGTGTCATATGAAAATAGATGCTTGTAAATGTATATGCATATGAATATGTTAAACTTTATTGTGACAGACTAGTCTGTTATAAAACACATTCTCTCCCAATCCTCCTGACAAACTTTTCAATTATTTTAGCACTCACACATTCTGGGCATACAATTTCAGAAGAACATTTTTTTTTTAATTAAAAAAAAATTTCCAAGCATTCTAATACTGCAAGTGGACTTGAATTAAATGTTGACTGAATCTCTTCTATATACACCAGCATTTTAGGGGGCACCGTGGATACAAAACTGAATGAGGCAGGAACTCTAACCTCACAGGCTGTCACAGGCTGGAGCAGAGGTTCTCTGCACGTACATGCTGTGAGGTTTGGTTTTAAACAATTGGTAACTTAAGGTAGTTTATAAAGTGCTAGGGTTTCAGAAAGATTTACATGTTCCTATTATAAAGGGCACCCAATGTCTCTCTACCCTCTCCACATTCTCACTTAGTGTTCCAATATGCTTTTGCATTGAAGTATTTTGCATTGAAGTAAATACAAGGCTACAGCTTCTGGGCCAGAAATTGTGCATGGACTATCCAGGGCAAGGCCACAAAAGTATCTTGACCCTATGAACATAGTTTATTCTGTACATCAAAACTGGGAACCATAGCCTAGTGAATGTTTTCTGAAACGGTCCAGGATGACAAAAACACACTTCGTCTCTGTAGTGTATTTTTATGATCTTCATAATCATTAGTCATTTCAATCACAAATACGTGTCACAAATCTATCAGAAACTCAGTGGCCACACTGCTTTGGGCCCTATGCATGGCATCAAGATACCTGAACAAGACAAGCATATTTGGGTCTACATGGACCTTATGATGCTTTTTATTTTTTCCCTTTGGCTCTTGACCTGCCAGAGAATCATAAAAGAGGCAGATGCTAAGTAGCAGGTATAAATTTCACAAACATAGGTTCCCATAAGGTGAAAATGTAACTATTTTTCTAAAGTGCATTGCAGTGTTTTGATACTAAATCTGCAGAAACTAAATCTGGTCACTTTCAGATTGATTCAGCTTCAGTGCGGTGCAGTGGTTCTTTGTCTATAAGATGTGTAATTCGATCACGTTCTGTTTAGATTCCTCTCCTGGAGAGTTTCCATCTTGCTTCTCTCTGGGGTTGACTGCAAGCTCCAGAAAGCTTACTCTCCTGCCAGCACAGTTTCTTTGAGGAGGAGCCCCTCTATGCAGGAACTTTGTCTGCCTTGATGTCATACTGGTCTTCACTCCCAGTGCAATCCACTGCATAGTCGTGGAAGCAGCATGCTGAAATAACAACTGGGCAAGCTTCGAGCACCCATGAGGGCCCCTGTCACTGGTCCCATATGGAGATGTCTTGGTGCCCTCCCCTAAGCCCCAGTGGGAATTAACCACACCTTGTCTTTTTGATATACATTTCCTTGCCCCTGTCTTGCCATGATTGTCAAAATTAATCTCTCTGTGTCATACACTTGCTACAGAAAAGCCCAGGCTATAAGCAGTGACTCATCATTCTAAGCCTCCTCCCTGACATTCACCTCTTAGAGGTCCAAAGAAGACTAAAAGAGGCCCATGCCCTCTCTCCTCTCTAATCCCTGAAATTCCAAAGGAAATCCTCTCACATACCTTCACCCCTCCCTCACCATCTGTCCTTGAGCTCACAGTGGTTGAGGCACAAAGACAGATCAACTAAGCAACTCTCTTGTGTCCCTTCAACTGTTCCCTTAAGCTAACTTGGAAGGGTT
Organism: Hylobates moloch; assembly: GCF_009828535.3. Lineage (NCBI taxonomy): Eukaryota > Metazoa > Chordata > Mammalia > Primates > Hylobatidae > Hylobates > Hylobates moloch. The sequence goes on along the minus strand of NW_026652286.1, from coordinate 52,568,054 downwards.
TTTCCATCTGAAACTGGGGAGGAAAGGAAAGACATAACTTTGCTGGTGCATCTCCCTTTCAGATCTTACTGCCCACCCACCTTATATCTGTATAAAATCTTTCCATTTTAGAAGCCCTCTGATAATTTCTCTTTTTAATTATTGTTTAGCTCAGTGGTAGCCTCATTGTCACATCAGGATTATACATTGTTACAGGGAAGAAGAAGACATTCTTAAATGTCTCCCATTATTATTCTGCCATTATTAAAGCATATAGAACGATGCAGGGTTAAGGGACTAAGGTGCCAATATTCTGTGTTCTCATAATACCACATCCACAGTTCTGTAATTCACTTATCATGATCCAGTGAAAGCCTACTTATGCAGTTTTCGCCAATAACCTGTAATTTCTTCAAGGACAAGGGAGCATGTCTTACTCATTTTTGTATCCTAGTGCCTAGAACAGTGCTTTACGTGCATTGGTACTATAATTGCTACCATTTATTGAGCCCTTATTTTGTCTCTGCAGTGAGTGGAAGGTTTTATGTAGCATGGTTTCTTTTGATCCTTACAACCCCATGAGGCAGATAGTATGGCTGTGTTTTACGTCTGAGAAACTGAAGATCAGAGAGCTTGAGCAATTTTCCTCAAGGCAAAGAGATTACAAAAAGTAAAGGCAGAGATCAAACCCCAGCTTAACCTCTATTTCAGGCTGCCTCTAAGTTAATGTTTGAGTATGAAAAACTTATATTCTAAATCCAAAGTTCTAAATGTCTGTCCCATCAGACCAAATGTTGGACATGTCTGGGAACACCCTTATAACAGGTACACTGTTGATTAGTGATGCTTGCATCTCTGTATCTAAAAAAACAGATGGTAAAAAAGTTTTTATTAATCCATTGAATTAATTTACTTATATTAGAATACTAGAAATGACATTTCTAATTTTAGATCCTTTCATGACTTTGGTTTTCCTACCCAATTTAAATTAATAATTTCTGATTCCAAATTTCACTTAATGGAATACCTGTTATGTTTGAGGTATTGTAGATATGAAAAGAATAAGACCAGCCTAAGGGATTCCAAAGTCTAGTAGTGGAGACGAACATATAAACAGAATCCAGTAACAGTTTATACGCAATCTAGGCTAGGCGCAGTGGCTCACGCCTGTAATCCCAGCACTTTGGGAGGCCAAGGCGGGCAGATCACGAGGTCAGGAGATCAAGACCATCCTGGCTAACATGGTGAAACCCTGTCTCTACTAAAAATACAAAAAATTAGCCGGGTGTGGTGGCGGGCGCCTGTAGTCCCAGCTACTCGGGAGCCTGAGGCAGGAGAATGGCGTGAACCCAGGAGGCGGGGCTTGCAATGAGCCGAGATCGTGCCACTGCACTCCAGCCTGGGTGACAGAGTGAGACTCCGTCTCAAAAAAAAAAAAAAAAAAGAAAGAAAGAAAAAAATGCAATCTAGAGCCTTTATGTAGGGTGGAAAGCTATCTCAAAGTAAATTCAACTTTATCTGCAGCAGGAAGAAGGAATGTGGTGATCAAAAAATGTTTCCTGCAATGATGGTTTAGAGGAGCAATTTAGGCAGAAATATCAGCAAGGGTCTTGGGAGCCAAGCCTCTTTAAGAGTTAGTTCCCTTAGAGATGTCATAGGAAATCCAGGGGCTGCCTTTTGCTTGGGACTCAGCAATGTGTGTGTGTGTGTGTGTGTGTGTGTGTGTGTGCGCGTGTGTGTCTGAGCCATTAATTCTAGGGGCCTGAATCAGGACTGCCAATATGACTTTATTCAAGCACAATTATAAGCAATTAGCATACTATTTATATAATATTTATTCCCCATCTTGTTCCAGCCATCATGCAAGGCATCTTTCCTAAAAATATACAACAATTTAAAATACTCATACTGAAAAATAGAGAAGGGGCAAAGGAAAATGAGGATTGGATTGAAACTATGAAGCCATGTATAATATTAATATATAAAAATTCTACTATTTAAGTCCTGTGTAATTTCTTTTAATTGGGCCACAAGTTTGATGGTACGTTTTCAGCAGCTGGTACAAAAAGGGAACCACAGAGTTTCTAGTGCCCATAAAATAAAAATAGAAGAGATACTCAGAAGCAGTGTCACTATTTATGCCTTGTATGGTGACCAGAAAAAATTCAAGCTAATATGTAATGTGATGAGCAACATTTTCAACAATATTCATCTGTCAGATATTCTGATTAGGTTTTCGAAGCAGTATTTTTATACTATCCGTCACGAAAGATTGACCCCATCAAACTAAGGCACAGTTCAGTAGATACATATCTCTCAAGATATGATGTGATATGGTTTGGCTGTGTCCCCACCCAAACCTCATCTTGAATTGTAGTTTCCATAATCCCCACATGTCCTGGGAGGGACCTGACAGGAGGCAGGTTTTGCCAATACTGTCCTCGTGACAGTGAGTAAGTCTCAAAATATGTGGTGGATTGATTGATTGATTGATTGATTGATTGAGACAGAGCCTCTCTCTCTCTCACCCAGGCTGGAGTGCAGTGGCACAGTCTCAGCTCACTGCAACCTTCCGCCTCCTGGGTTCAAGTGATTCTCCTGCCTCAGCCTCCTGCATAGCTGAGACTACAGGTGCACGCACCACGTCTAGCAAATTTTTTTATTTTTATTTTTAGTAGCGATGGGGTTTCACCATGCTGGTGAGGCTGGTCTCGAACTCCTGACCTCGCAATCTGCCCGCCTCCACCTCCCAAAGTGCTGGGATTACAGGTGTGAGCCACTGGGCCCGGCCTATCTGGTGGTTTTATAAGGGGTAATTCCCCTGCACATGCGCTCTTGCCTGCCACCAGGTCAGACGTGCTCTTGTTCCTCTTTCACCTCACAGGATGGTTGTGAGGCCTCCCTAGCCATGTGGAACTGTGAGTCCATTAAAACTCTTTTCCTTTATAAATTACCCATTTCAGGCAATTCTTGATAGCAGCATGAGAACAGACTAGTACATAATGGGGCAGTCCCTGCTGTGCATATTCTCGGCTCCTTTGAAGTGATCTAGTCATGGACTTCAGTGTCCAGTGGAACTGAAGGACTGGAATAGTCTTCAGGTGATTCTTGATAAGCACAATTTTCTTAAGATTTGGGTAAAAATTGATCGGCAGTATATTTGAGGTTACATTCCATGAAATAAGTACCTGCACACATCTATTTTATGTTTTGGGGTGAGTTCAGAGCGATCTTCTTTATTTTATTTTATTTTATTTTAATTTTATTTTATTATTTTATTTTATATTTTATTTTATTTTATTTTTTTTTGAGGTGGAGTTTTGCTCTTGTTGCCCAGTCTGGAGTGCAGTGGTGTCATCTTTGCTCACCACAACCTCCGCCTCCCGGGTTCAAGCGATTCTTCTGCCTCAGCCTCTGAGTAGCTGGGATTACAAGCATATGCCATCATGCCCAGCTAATTTTGTATTTTTAGTAGAGATGGGGTTTCTCCATGTTGATCAGGATGGTCTCAAACTCCCAACCTCAGGTGATCAGCCTGCCTCAGCCTCCCAAAGTGCTGGGATTACAGGCGTGAGCCACCGTGTCCGGCCAGAGCCATATTCTTCAATAGCTATCTGAACTGGAGCCAGGAATCACATCTCATGAAAAAGGAGAACATTGAGACAATCATAACCTAAATATAATATACAGACTTCATATCTCTAATTTTAGGAGGCTATCAAGCAGTATCCAAGGCAAAGTCAAGATGGTCAACATTTTTCTCAATATTTAGTGTTGGGCCGATTGCAGTGTTCAGGCAAATGGACAACTGAGAACTCAGATAATTCCAAATCTTCACTTGTCAAAATAATTCCAGTTTTTTTTCAATTCATTCATTCACTTAGTCATTACACAGATGATGTGCTTTTAGCATCTAAGATCTTTAAATCAGGTGTAACTAAGCATTCCCCATCTCCCAAGGCTATTCTATGTACCCTTAGAATGATTAACTTAAACGATAGAATATCCTAGTATGTCCTCAAATAGATGGGTTGTGAAACATACAGCAAGATGATCAAATCAGTGACATTTCTGAATAGAATTATGAAATATAAACCCTTTATATGTTGGAAGATATCCACCCAAACGGGGCTTCTGACTCTTGATTGCTCATCTGTAGCCATTCTTTCTGGAGAAAAATCTCTTGTAGTTGATGATAAAAAGATAAGAGGAATGTCTGCTGCTGGCCTGGGTCCCCCCTGCTGGAGGTGTCTGGCAATGTGCTAGCTTGGACTGGTAGTTCGAGCTTGCACACTGGGAGGGGCTAATCAAACAGCAACCTCCCATAAGGCCAGCAGGTGCTGGCAGCTGGTGTTCCCAGTATTACTGTAAAACTTCCTTGAAGAACTGACACTCAGTTGCAGCCTGTTTATTGACAAAGCTCAGGCTGGTTTTCTGCTGTTACATTAGTCCATTCTCATGCTGCTAATAAAGATATACCTAAGACAGAGTAATTTATAAAGGAAAGAGGTTTAATGGACTCAAGTTCCACATGGCTAGGGAGGCTTCACAATCATGGCAGAAGATGAAGGAAGAGCAGAGGGGTATCTTACATGATAGAATGTGTGTAGAGAAACTCCCCTTTATAAAACCATCAGATTTCATGAGACTTATTCACTATCACGAGAAAGACCCGCTCCCATGATTGAATTACCTCTCACTAGGTTTCTCCCATGACATGTGGGAATTATGGGAGCTATAATTCAAGATGAGATTTGGGTGGGGACACAGCCAAACCATATCAGCTGTTTTCTAGGGCACTCACTCACAGCATAACAATGTAGCACCTGCCTCATACTGTCACCTGCTACCTGTGGCCTAGGCGCATTTCACAGGATGGCCAGAGGCATTGCCCTGAACCACCTGGGCTACAGAGCAAGGCTCTGTTTAAAAAAAAAAAAGTTACCTAATCCTCCCAAAATTCCTTGTTTCTGTGAGGATCTCAGTGATATTAAAGGACAGACTTTTGATAAATATCAATAACTAGGGGACAGTCTATAGCCAGGTCCTCAAATAGTGTCATTTCATTCACTGTAATTTTGTTATAACATTGATGAAAAAAAAGAAAAATCACTTCCCCAGCCAGGGGGTGGTCAGGGCACTGTCTGTGTGTAGTGCCCATCCCCCCATATTTGCTCGGGTTTTCTCAGGGTACTCTAGTTTCCAACCACATCCCAAAGATATGCGGGTCAGGCTAATTGATGTGTCTACATTGTTCCTGTCTGAGTGAGTGTGGGTGTGGGTCTACGTGTGCCCTACAATAGAATGGCATCCTGGCCAGAGTGGGTTTCCAGCACCATTCCTGGGCTGCTAGAATAGATCCCTGAGACCTTGAACTGGAAAAATTCGGTAAATAATATCTTACTTGTTTTTATTAATCTTTGTTATGTGTATATATTGCTCACATTTATTTCAGTGTTTAATGTTAGAAGTATTTTGGTCTTTATTTAGAAGCCTGATAATGTATTTGTGACAAGAAATGTGCCGTAGCAACTTATATCAATTAGTCTATATGTCATTTTCCTAAAAGTAGCAGTTTCCAAGAATCTATGGATGACATTAAGTGAGAACTTACTATATGTAACTGTGACTTGTTAGCCCATTGCCAGGCCCTGGGTGAGAAACTTCTATTCAAATGCCAAGGAAAGCTTAAATAAAGCCATAAACAAACTTTCTTTGATCCTAGCATGTTTCTGTTTATTATGAATCTTAAAGTACATAATGATGGTCAGCAGTGTAATAGCCAAGTCCCTAATCCACCTGTTTCTAAAGCATGCTTGCCTGGGAACCCCCCAGGCTGCAATAAACTAACACACACTATAGTTGAAATACCAAATGAAAATAGGTCAATCATCTGTGTGAGATGAAGAGCCAATGATGTAAACAAAAGAAGAGAGGAAGTACTTTGAATTGAAAAAGTTATTTAAAAAACATGAAAGATCAGAACTTGCCAATGAAGGTGATTCTTAAATAATTCTTGGGGCAAGAAAATTGCCCGTGGTTTCTAAACTTGAACTATGCTTTATTTTGTTCTGATTGTTTTGTTTACAAAGTAAGCTATTTTTAAGACCTAGAAAGAAAGGAGCATCTTATGTTGATTATCTTAATAATGTTAACAGAAGAGGTGAGAGAGAGGTGAAATCCAAACAATTGGTGGGACAGGGAGCAAGAATGAAGGTTCTAAGGTAGCAGAAGGATAAGCTTCTGGAAACATTCTACGGAAAGTGTGTTTCATTTATCTGAAATTCTTCATGATATTTGTCTGGCATGTGGCAGAGGAAAGTGGGGCACTGGCACAGTCAAGCACAGATGGAATAAATAATAGTACCTCCCCAGTTCCAGCTTTCTCAAATTGGTGAAAGGGGCCCTGGGGAGAAATTTCTGTTTGAAGCTTTTTAACACGTCCTTTAAAAATGCCACTGCACTCCAGCCTGGGCGACAGAGCGAGACTCCGTCTCAAAAAAAAAAAAGCGTGTGATTTATGTTGCCTCTTCTCCCTGTAGTTATGTTCCTAGGAAAATAATTAGCATGTCTAAAAGATTATTGTGCAGAGCAAATTGAGACTCCAACAGGCGGTTTGAAGTCACCATATGCAGGAATGCTCTTACATGAGAAGGTAGCGGTGGAGTATTTGGACTTAGGAGAGCTGGATTCAAGTTCCCTCTCATCCAATCTGAGCTGTGTGATAAGTGGCTTATTTTGCTTTGATTGCATAGAAGGACATAATGAGAAAGAGTCATATGAAGCTTGCTACAGAATTTACTGCTGGAATATGATCAAATAGAGTTTGCAGCATCAGTGTCTCATTTAGGAAATTTTTCTCTTCGTACAAACAGAAAAAAAAAACAACATGGTAATGATTTCAAGTGGCTATCTAAAAGCACAGGCATTAGGCAAATTTCACCCTGGACAAGTTATGTAAACATTCTAACTCCAATTTTCTCTTCCTAGAATGAGCATACTAATAATTGTGACATAGCATTGTTATGGAGAATAAGTGAGATGGTGTTATTATGTGGTGTTTAATGCAGTCCCTCATATAGAGTAGCCATACCACAAATAACAGCCATATTATTATTTTACCAGTGGAATCGTGCAAGACATACTTAATTTCTCCAGCCATGAGTTGCGCCAAATATAAAATACTGATCAGGGAAGCTCATTAGAGATTCAATGCCCCAAGGTTATGATTGGGGGCTGGTCATGTAGGCACTCACTGCCTAGCATGCACCCAAATTCCAGATGCCCAAAAGGAAAGGAAGTATTCAGCATAAGCCACCTTGTCTGTACAAGTAATTTAGGTGTAGTAAACTACTCTTAGTTTGGAAACCCTCCAGAAGTCTAAGTTCCTAGAAGCCAGCTTAAGGTCAACTTTGCAGGTGTTTCTAAGGATGCAGTGTCAGGCCTTCTGTGTTAACCTTTTCTTCCAATCTCCACTAGAAATTATTTACAATGTAATGAATGTATGTTGGTTACTAATTTTTATCCTGGTTCATCTTTATTTTATTTTGCTTTTATTTCCTGATTTATTTTACTTTTATATCTTATTTTGTATCTCCAAGTCATCTTATATATTTTTTGAAAATAGTAGGTTCATAACATATGCTTAGTGAATGGATACATTAAATAAGATTATACTGTGCTAAATAATAGATGTGTGACTTTGGGTCACTCGTGACCTCTGTTACTTTAAGTTATCTCAGTTATTCAGAACAAAAAAAGTCTTGCATAAGAAAAATCATGATGATGATGATGACATTATTATTACTGTTATCCCTTTTTATAATCTATGGAGTTTTTTAATATAAAAATAAGAAGCTAAAAATGTGCTTTATTCTTTACATCTATAAACACTTATGAACTGTTATAATTAATTATAATGCAATGGTCTTGGATGAGTCACCTGAGGAAGAAAGAGTAGCTGATCTTCTAAGTAATGAGGCCCAGCCACATCTGGAAGTTGGAGGAACCAGAGACTAGTTAAGCAGACGTAGATTCACAGCCCAATTCTTCCACTTACTTGCTGTGTTAACTTGAGAAAGTTGCTTGACCTCCCTTCTGTGTGTCAATATCCTTACCTGAAGAATGAGAAAATATACTTGTTTAATAGAGTTTATATAAGGATTAAATGAAATACTCAGTGTCTGACAAACAGTAAGAACTCAGTAATTATGTTATTTTTTGAGCTACGCCTGCCTTTATACTCAGTAATTCTGTTTTTTTTTGTGCTACGCCTGCCTTTGTCATTCACCTCTTTTGTTGGTTTTTAAGCCATTCACCTATGTAAATTCACCAGGCCTCAATAACTGTTTTACAGAATCTTCATGAGGTTCCTCCTGGCTCTTACATGCTATGACTCCACACAATTGCCCTTTTTTTTTTTCTCCATAGATTTGTAGCATAATTCCAGATCCAGGACACTGCAGAGCCTAAGAGAACAGAATTTGGAGGCAGGGTCTTTGGGAGATACTTGGGTTTAGGTTCATGAGGGTGAGGGCCCTCATGATGGGATTAGTGCCTATATAAGAAGAGGAAGACAGATCTCTCTCTTCCCACACACTTGGCACTGAGGACAAGCCATGAGAGGTCACAGCAAGACCACGGCTGTCTACAAACCAAGAAGTGGGCTTTCTCCAGGAGTCACATCCGTCAGCACCTTCATCTTGGACTTCCTAGACTTCGGAGATGTTAGAAATAAATGTCGTTTAAGCCACCCAGTCTATGGTATTTCGTGATAACAGCCTGAGCTAAGATATCTACCATTACTATGAACGTTACTTGGAAGAGATTATCTGTTCTCCCACTGCTAGTTAAAAACTCAGCAGGTCCCATGATTCTTCTGCTCACAGTCAGAAAGTTAGAAAGTCATAAAGTCATAAAGTTAGAAAGTCATAAAGTTACTTTAAATTAAAAACACACTGTCAATAAGTCCAGTTCAAGATTTTTAACTAAACTCACACTTAAGCATTAAATTTCATCTTGAATTTACTTGAGGCAGAAGAAGCCTGCAGTTATGGTTGAAGACATGGCTGGCTTTCCTATTTCACCACCCCAACTTGTCAGCCAGTTTCTGACTAGGAAAGGTGATAGAGGGGAGTTTTACTTCGACTCACGTTTTCTTACATTGGTGTTATACTCTTGTTTGTTTTTTTTGTTTGTTTTTTGTTTGTTTTTTTTTTTGAGACGGAGTCTCGCTGTCGCCCAGGCTGGAGTGCGGTGGCGCGATCTCGGCTCACTGCAGGCTCCGCCCCCTGGAGTTCGCGCCATTCTCCTGCCTCAGCCTCCCGAGTAGCTGGGACTGCAGGCGCCCGCCACCTCGCCCGGCTAATTTTTTGTATTTTTAGTAGAGACGTGGTTTTACCGTGTTAGCCAGGATGGTCGCAATCTCCTGACCTCGTGATCCGCCCGCCTCGGCCTCCCAAAGTGCTGGGATTACAGGCGTGAGCTGGTGTTATACTCTTAAGACTTGCAGAGATTCACAAGTGTTGCTTTTCTTTATGGGCATGTTTGTAATTCCTCAGAGATTCCCATTACTGAACACTTTTTCCCTGCAGTTCATTTGACTCAGGTAAAAGCATCCCTCTTCCTGATTGTCATATGTTCATTTAATAAACATACTCTGTGAAGCCTGGCATTGTGGCACAAGCCTATAGTCCCAGCTACTCAAGAGCCTGAGGCGGAAGGCATTTTAGCTCAGGAGTTTGAGGTCAGCCTGAGTAACATAGTGGATCCTATCTCTAAATAATAATATTAGAATATACAAAGAGATAATTGGAAAATATCTATTTAGTTTTCACTGGAGAGTAGGAATTTGTCAAGTGGAGAAACCTTTCTTCAAAGATCTCCACCAAACCTACTCAGTCCAGAGAAACAGCAGGCTCAAAGTCTTGTAGTTGTAAGAAATCACGGTTTCTTCAGAGAATGTTGAGGCTTGTAGTGAATTATGTTTAGATTTCTGATATGTGAAAGCGCTCAAATTTCCTTTGTTCTTCCATGTAGCTGAATATGTGTCCTTAATTATTGTTTTGGGAACAAATGCAGAGTGAAATGGCAGAATTAGAATCCCTGGGATACAACACTAGTCCTATGGTTTAAACAAACAATTCTGTTATACAAGTACTCAGTTATCATTTCTATTGGAAATTATTATGTTTTACTCCTATTCACTCTTAGCAAACATTCATTCTGATAGTCATAATGTGAAAAAATGATGATATAGGCATCAGGAAAAAATTGTGGTTTATTTAATTATCCATTATAAAAAATCTTTCAGAAAATTAATAGGACCATTTTGGTGATTAAAAATAATTTCATGTTCTGATTATTCTGAAAGATTTAGTCTGTTGCTTAGCTCTTACGGGCCTTTCTAAAATGATGGGTTATTTAGATGCGTTAGTTAGACATTCTTAATAGGAGCTAAAGGAATTGTTAACAGCATATACTGTTTACCTTCACGAGCTCCTCACTGACGGCATGATGGCAAACAGCATAAGTAACAAAAGTAAAATATTTAATTATTTTAGCATCGATCTGAGCTTGTCTCTTTGTTGTAAAGAAGGCTACACAAGAAGCATATTTTCAGGTTTCTTTTTTTTTTTTTTAATTTCTACTCGAAGTTTCCAATGTCTTGAAGCAAAGGCAATATGAATACCGATTAAGAGCAAAGGTTTCAGATTCAGGCAGATCTGGGTTTGAATACTTCACTACACACTTGCTGTGTGACATTAGGCAAGTCACTAAAACTTTCTAAGCTTCAGGAATCTCTCATGAAATGTGGTGTACGAATTTTCCCATGGATTTGAGGAAAGGATAATATTCTATTACATTTTTAAAACATTAAGTAGGGTGGTTGGCATGTAAGAAGCCTTCACTGAATATTAGTTTCTGTGGTGATGACGGTGATGATGATGTTGATGATGAAGAAAGAGGAGGAAATACTTATAATCCTGAAAATAAATGTACTTTTAAAAGAATTTGATTATAAATTGATAAATTATCATTGTATATATTTATGCAGTACAAGTGATGTTATGATTGATGACTACAATGTGGGATAATTAAATCAAGCTAATTAACATATCTAGCACCTCAAATATTTATCACTTTTTGTGGAGAACACTGAAATTTACTCTTAGCAATTTTGAAATGTACAATACAGTATTATTAACTATATTCACCATACTGTGCAATAGATCTCAGAAAAAAATATATATATTTCTTCTGAGATTTTTTTTACCTGTTGACCAACATGTCCGCATTCCCACAGTCTCCAGCCTCTGGCTGCCACCATTCTGCTCTCTGCATTTGTGAGTTTGTCTTTGATTTCACATGTAAGTGACAAACAAAAGCTGAGGGAGTTCATTTCCACTAGACCTACTTTACAGGAATTGCTAAAAGGAATTCTTTAAGCTGAAACAAAAGGCCACTAATTAATAATATAAAATATACAAAAGCACCAAACTCAATTGTATAAGCAATACAGAGCCATATAAAAAATGATCTAGGACTGTAATGGTGGCGTAAACGTACTTTAAAGAGCAGAAGAGATAGGTGAGTGGTTCACAGCGGGTGGGATCTGGCCTTACTTAAGAGCTGTATTATTTATAACAAAGGGATAAGCAGTGATGAAAAGTGTCTGCCATTTTATACACTAGTCAATGGCTCTTCAGCTTTTTAGCCTTCTCTTCAAATGAACGAAGGCAATTTGGATATTGAGTACTGAGAAAATGGCACTCACAAATTCAGAGGTTAAACAAGTTAGCCCTTTATTTTGGAGATAAGAAAATGAAATCTCAAGAGGATAGAGTGACACCCTTAGCATCACTCAGAGGAACAGTGGTGAATTTAGGAATAATCCTAGTCCTCTGAATTCCCTGTTTTGGCCCTTATTCACTCCTTCAGTCATTCACTTTTGAAAGACAATTTACTCCAGCCACTGTTTTTGATGCTAGGGAAACAATAAAGAATGAGGCAGTTGCAATGAGCACATATTCTCATTTGCTTACAGTCTAGTGGAGGACACAAACTATGAAAATGAATTTTAAAAGTTAATGTAATTATTGAGAGTAAAATAAAATGCTATGCAGAAACTAAAGGGGATAAATTGACTGAAGGGTACGTGTTGCTATTTTAGATAAGGGGTCAATAAAAAGCTTCTCTTAGGTGACATTTGAGCAGACACCAAAAGAAGCCATCCAATGAGAGGATGGGGGAAGAAAATTTCCAGCAGAGAGAATGGCAAATGGGAATTTGGAAAATGGAATTAGAAAATACAAGTTGTTGTATTTGACTTAAACCAAGGAGGCCAGTATCACTGGACTATTGTGGATAAGGATGAGATCAATATGAAATATCACGGAGGCAAATCAAGGAAGTCTTGAAGGCCGTGGTTAGAAGTTTACATTCAGGCTAAGGGATTGGGGAGCAACTGAAAAATTTCAAAAGGAAAATGACTTGATCAGATCTATATTTTTTAAATAAATGATTCTGGCTTCTTTGTAAGGAATGAACTACTGGTGATTTCATGGAAGTGGAGAGATCAATTAGATGATGAAGGCGGATGAGAAAATGGTGAGAAGTAGTGCTAGTCAGCATGTTTTAGAGTTAGAACAGACAGGACTTCCTGATGGAGAAATCAAAGATGATCCCTAAGGGTTTTGTCTTAAGCAGCTATTACTCCCTTACTCTCATTTTTAAGCTCCTTTATCTTCCCCTTTGCTCTTTTCCTTCACAATTTTATTCAGACAATAGCTTCAGTTATCATCTGTATGCCAACAATTCTCAAATGTGTATGTGAAACCCAGTGTTTTCTCTTCTGACATTTAGTTTTATAAATCCAATCACCTTGTTTTACTCTTTGGCATCAGAGAAATCTCAGGCTCAAAATGTTCGAACATGAGCTCATCATTTTTGCTAAAAAACTTGGCTCTCCTTCATTGCTGTCTAGCCCAGTGAAAGGGTCAACCATCCCTGCAACCAGACAATCCAGAAACCTAGGAGTCAGTGCTGATGATCCCTTTAGCTTTGCCACCTCACATGCAATCTATAACTAAATCCAAATAATTTCCCTGTGAACCACCACTCGAGTCCTTCCACTTCACTTCATTTTTACTAACAGAGGCTATGTCAATTGTTTCCCACTCTCACCTGGACTTCAGCACTAGCTTTTCAACTAACTATTCTCCTTATAGCCTCTGCTTCTGTCTTCTGATTCTCCAAATTGATGATTTTATTTTATAGCTCCAATCACAACTTTTAATTATAATGTGTTATATGTGTTGACTAGTGTGTCTCCTTCACTAGAATGTAGTATCCTGTGGGATAGAGTACTTGCTGACCTATTATATTGTTCTCGCCTAGCACAGTGCTTGGCATACAACAGTCCCTGGATAAAGACTGAATGAAGAGTCATTCTACTTGTTTAACACACTACTAAGAGCCATCCTTTCCATACATTAAAAACACTGAGATATTTATTACACTACAACTATGAAATTATGACTAATTAAATAATGACTAATTAGTCATGAGAGGGTTAAAAAGATAAAAATCCTGTCCTCGTTAAATGTTTAGTTTAGCAGAAGAGAATAAATGTAGTCACAAAACAATAATCCAATAGACAATTTTCTAAAGAAAGGAATAAATGAAGTATAATCAATTGTATTTGTTTATCTATTAAGTCGGAGAGACAAATACTCAAAGATGCCTTTATAATACAGTCTGTGAAAACCACTGGAGAAGCACTTCAACAAGTTTTTGGGAAAGTCAACAAGCTTTCTTGGAGGAGGTAACACCTAGGCCAAGACCTAAAGGATGAAGATATATCCAGACAAATTTTGGCATATGGTAGCAGTATGACTAAGTTAGAAGTAGGAGCATTTGTGAAGTACCAGAGTGAGAAGAAAGCATTAATTTCTGAAAACACTCCTAAAAATGAAAATATTTCATTATAGCTGGAGCATAATGTTTGAAGAACTGAAGAAAGATAAAAAAATTGATTCAAGGGACAGATCATGATGATTCTAGTTGGTTGGACACTGTGATTTCACCTTCAAGGCCTTGAAAAAAAAATGAAATTTTTGAAAGAAAATGTAGCATAAGTTTGAGAGATCATTTCAGCAGACATTAGAAACAATAAATTAGAAAAAAAGCAAGACTGGAAGGAGGAAAATAACTTTTTTATTACTAATTCTTATTTAACTTATTGAATTTATTTAGCAAATACTTATTAATTACAACCTAATAGTAGGCATTGACCTCCAAGCTGGGGAATACAAGGGTGAAAAATATATATGTAATACCTACCCTCACACAGACACATAGAACAGAAAACCGTTCAAGTAATCCACCTAAAGGTCAAGGGAGAGACAAATGGGACCCTTTTGTAGATTTGTCTGTTTATACCCTTTACTTGATATTTTTGAAGAGTTTATCTTTATTGGTGTTGATGGATTCAAGTCACGATAAAATCCAACATCTATAGTTGAATTTTGAGGGTCTGTCATTGAAACAAAATGGAATGCAGGTCTTTCCTAGAGGCAAGCAAGAAAATTCGGAGAAATGAAAAAACAAGCTGAGGCCTCTACCGAGCAGGACTAGACATGCTAAACGAGCCCATTGAAAAACTAATAAAACCATCAAGGTCAAGGGAGCACAAATCATTCAAGTCTCGAAAGATGTGAGAGTGGAATGAATTGATATTGGTAACAATAGCAACAAGCAAGGCTTCCTGGAAAAAGTGATATTGAGTCTAAGATGAATGCAGGAGGAAGATAAGTGACCCAAAAATGTTGGGCCTGTGATGCGGAAGACTAAGTCAGAAGCAGCAGTGTTTGCAAAGTACTGGAATCAGGAGGGAGCACTGGTTTCTAAAAATGTTTCTGAAAATGGAAGTAACTCAGTATGTATATAGAAGAACACCTATCCATTCCATGTGTTTAGGAAGGAGGGAAGGAAAAAAAAGAGGAAGGATGGAGGGAAGGAAAGAAGGACAGACAATTTAAGATAGTGTGAATACCTGAATACCTAAAGATTCAATTTCGAGGGAAGCTACTTGATGAAGTGGGGAAAAGAGGAATTTGATGTGGATCAGACACAAATTCCAATCTTAGTGTCTTTTTTTTTTTTTTTTTTTGCCAAACTATGGCTGTTAGTACTGTTATTAAGTATTGCCTATGTTCTAAAGACTTTGTTGTTATTTCGTTTTGTTCTCACAAGAGCCCTATGAAATGAATATTATTATTAATCCAGTTTTTCACATTGGGAAACTGAGGCCCAGAGAATTTACTTAACTTGCCCAGAGCTACGTGGCTAGCAAATGGTGGAATCAGAATTCAGGCCCAGGTGGTCCAACTCTAGAATCCTTAATGACAACTTGAGGCAGCTTCTATGTGAGCCACATGGGAACAGGGGTGGTGGGATGTAGTCTGTTTTCTTATCTTGATTTAACAAGGAGTGAAAATTCTAAAAACTTTACAGACTAGTTTCTTTGAGTTCTCATTATTGATAGCATGAAAATAAAAAGTCACTTTAGGTTTTTGTGAGGTTTAAGCACCTTATCCAGCAAGTAGTAGAGGCTGAATACATGTCCTGTGCCTTTTCCTCCCCTTCCCTTCTGACTTCTCACATTTTATTGTTTGGGGTATCCTACAATTGACTCACGAAATAGTGCTTGAATATCTACCAGATACAAAGCATGATCTGGCACAATGGGGATTAGGAGAAGTAAGAAGTAATATTTAGGTTGATCCTCAACTCTAAGAATTTTTTTGGTGTTTTGTGTCTTTTCAATTTAGTAATAATTATATCTTACGATGACTAAAGATGTGCTACTAGCCCACTGGTTTTAGATCTAATAAAAGGCTGCCTTGAAGGCCCACTTCTGCATTTGTAACCCCAACCAAAGTGCGGGGAGAAGTATATCTGAAGATATCTATTGCATACATATGCATGAGCAGAGAAAATTGCACTCTGAAAAATCTCAGTGCTGTTTGATAGGAAAGGCAACGTTTTCATTTTAAGTACTCAGTAGCAATTGATGAAGGTCCCCCCCCCACCTCCACTCAGAGTGAGTTTTCATTTTTTGTTATTTCCACAGCTGTACATATTTTATTCCAGCAGATGCAAATAGCACTTCCAAATTGGTCACAATTAAAGCAAGTGCAAAGTGTGAGGGAGGGTGAAGGCTTGAAAACAACAATCGCTCCCTAGAGCTGAGCGACCACAAAGCTCATCTTGTTCTGACACCTCGCTCACTCCAATCATAAGCCTTTTCCACACATGTGGCCGGCTCAGCTATGTTCACAAAATAAAGCCAGGCAGGATGGACCTGAAGACAGTATGTGGAGAAAGTGAACTGAGGGACCTTAAACACATATTCCCTGCATCTTTTCTTAGAGGGGGTTTTATGATGGCTTGAGACACTGGTGAGAAGCAGGGGGTTGTGTAGTAAGGGTGGATGGCAAGGCCAAGTGCCTGCTCCCATACTCAGCTCCCTAAAGGCCAAACCAGAAATGCCAGTCTCTCATTGCAGTGAACTGAGGATCAAGACACAAAACAAAGCAAAACAAAACAAAAAACTATCTGTGCCTTCAGAAGTTTAAGAGTCAGAGAGAGGAGTAAAAGAGTATAGTGGTTTGATATTAGGCCTGTCTACCCAGATGCCTGGGACACCACTTGCCACCTG
Organism: Hylobates moloch; assembly: GCF_009828535.3. Classification (NCBI taxonomy): domain Eukaryota; kingdom Metazoa; phylum Chordata; class Mammalia; order Primates; family Hylobatidae; genus Hylobates; species Hylobates moloch. The sequence goes on along the minus strand of NW_026652286.1, from coordinate 52,551,352 downwards.
GATAACCCTAGGCGAGTTCCCTCTTATTTCTAAGCTTATTTTCTACTTTATAAAGTGAGTAAAATCAATAGTAGCCACCTCATCAGAGACAGAAATAACACAGGTAAAATGCTGGCATATAATTAGCAACTAATTGGTATTATACCTAAGCCATTTTTAATATTGATATTAAATTATATGAAATATGAACTGATGATTGTAATGCAGAGTATTTAGTACAGTAACAGAAGTACATACATCTTCCATTCATGGTTGCCTGAGGGTTTCAGGAGAGCTTTGGGGGAGACATATGCTTTGGATCTCAAAGAAGGTGTAGGAGTCAGCCAGAGGATGTGGTTAGGTTGGTGGGAGGATGGGAAGAAATGGTCGCAAAAGACAAATTTTGTGAAGGCATGAAGTGTGAAAAGTCACAACATATCAAGGGGACTGTCAGTTGTTTGATATGGCTTCAAGCATGGGGTCTAAAATGGCAAAGCGTGACAAGAGATGAGGCTGCAAGGGTGGGCAAGAGTCAGATCAGAAGGGTCCTGCCTGCATGTATTTCTGTTTTATCCTGTACACTGTGGGCAGTCTGCAGGATGAAACTGATAAATAGTGCAATACTGTCTGTTTATATGGATTCTACACTTGAGACCATTCACCCATCTGTTCTTTCTTTGTTCTCCTTCTCAAGATAACATCAACAGATATTTTAATTTGCTTTTTTCATTGGCAAAAACATATATGAAAAAAAACCCAGGGCTGGGTGTGGTGGCTCACACCTGTAATCCCAGCACTTTGGGAGGCCGAGACAGGCAGATCACGAAGTTAGGAGTTCAAGACCAGCCTGGCCAATATGGTGAAACCCCGTCTCTACTAAAAAAAATAAATAAATAAAAAATAAAATACAAAAAAATTAGCAAGTCGTGGTGGCGGGTGCCTGTAATCCCAGCCACATGGTAGGCTGAGGCAAGGTGAATCGCTTGAACTTGGGAGGTGGAGGATGCAGTGAGCTGAGATCCTGCCATTGCACTTCAGCCTGGGCAACAGTGAGAAATTCTGTATCAAAAAAAAAAAAAAAAAAAAAAAAAAAGCGTTTAGAGCTTTGAATGCATCTGCCTCTTAAAGATCAGGGTATACTTCCCCAGACTTGTCCCTTTTCCTGAATCTCTGTTTGAGTTTCCCACAGCCTCAGCTACATAGAGCAAAAGGCTTCCTAATGCCTTGCTTTTTCTGTTCCTTTGCTCCAAAGTTGGTCACTGAAGTACACACCTCCACAATCACCACTTCCAATTCAACCTCTGATGTGTTATTTGTCTATAAGATGTTATTATTTTATAAGATAACATTATTGTCCTACTCAGCTTTTCTTCACAATAGAATTCTTATTAAAAATGCAGAAAAAAAGGAAAGAAGAGAAGATAATCACTATTAGGTAAACATCTCTAACAAATGTTGTAGAAAACTCTACCAATGGATAATAAAATTCTTGGGTGAAAGTTTGAATAGAAATAGAATTTTCATCATCCCAAAGTATCTCTCCATGATAGTTACCAACTTGAAAAATAACAAAACAAAACGAAAATAAACAGTAACTTTATAGTGGAGAAATTCAGAGGATACCAATTTAACCAGGTGATCAGGTTTACTACAGGTATCACCAGTAGTAAAATATAACAATATAATGAACCTCCTAATATGAAAAGGGCACACCATTATTTTTGATAAAAAAATTATAGCTTCACTTCAGAAAACATCAGACAAATTCAACTGAGAATCATTCCATAAAATACCAACATTTTTCAAAAGTGTCAAGATTATAAAAAATGATGAAAGACTAAGAATCTATTATAGATTGGAAGAAATAAAGGCAAAATAACAACTAAATACAATGTGAGATCTTTAGTGAAATCCTATAACAGACAAAAAGACATTACTGGAAAAACTAGTGAGTTTTGGAAAAGGTCTATTTTAATAATATCGTATCAATGATAGTATCTCATTCTTGATTATTGTACTATGGTTACATAAGATATTAACATCAGGAGAAATAGAGAAAAACAAGAACATGCTGTAATATTTTTGTAACTTTTGTGTAGGTCCAAAATTAGTCTGAAATATTTTTTTAAAAAAGATTAATATACTCAACATTGTCTAATAATCTTATGACAGAGAACATAAATCTGAACTTTGTATCAGGATCTAGTTCTTTCCTACCTCTTTGGGTTTGTTGTATACCTCTTCTCCACCTTTTCCCTGTTGTGCAGACATACCATAGTTTCTAGAACATAACTCTTGCTTTCATATGTGTATGTTTTATACAAGGTTTACTCTCTGTATTGAAGGCCCCAGTACATAACCTCTGATCAGTTGCTAATATCCAGCCACGTATCACATTTTTTTTTTTTTTTTTTTTTTGACGGAGTCTTGCTCTGTCGCCCGGGCTGGAGTGCAGTGGCACAATCTCGGCTCACTGCAAGCTCCACCTCCCAGATTCACACCATTCTCCTGCCTCAGCTTCCTGAGTAGCTGGGACTACAGGCTCCCACCACCACACCCGGCTCATTTTTTGTGTTTTTAGTAGAGACGGGGTTTCACCATGTTAGTCAGGATGGTCTCGATCTCCTGACCTCATGATCCGCCCGCCTCAGCCTCCTAAAGTGTTGGGATTACAGGCGTGAGCCACTGTGCCCAGCCCACATATCACATTTTCTGTAAATTCCCTCTTACTGGCCCTGGGATTGGCCATTTCCTTTGGTATATCAATGCCTTCCAACATTTTCTTCATTGTGACACACATGCAAACTGTTATTACAATACATGGTGCAAATAGAATGCAGCTTCTAGCTAAGGGTGACCAGCTGCGGCTCTGGCCATTCCAAGTGCTAGCTACACACCTCAAGAGCTAAGAGGATTAGCAGTTGAGCCCACTGTCATGCAGCTGCATCCTATCTGTGTACTGTACCCCATCATCTAGGAAGCTCTGCACTATGCCTCCGTTGTTTTCACTAGTTCCCTCTAATGTTATACTTCTTACTCTGCGCTGTAATTATCTGTCTTTAGATGTATCCCTGCCAATAAACTAGGAGTTCCTTGTGGACACTGGCCATATTCCAATCATCTCTGGATCCCCAGTGATAGAAAAATGCCTGATCCCTAGAAGGGTTTTCTCTGAAAATGGGTTGACTAAGTGGATGACTGCATTGGTGAAAAAAAAAAAACCCACAAACTTATCTCATTTGTAATAATCATGACCTCCACTCCTGAGTGTTAATCAAAATAAACACGAGACCCTTAGAAATTCCAGGGACACAGATTTTGGGCACAGGACAGTTCAGAAGTAGGCAGACATTATAGGTACATATCTTCTTTTAAAAAATATTGGTTTTGTTTTGTTTTGTTTTTCCTAGGGGGTTATGGTAGTAGATGATAGGGAGTTGGATAATTGGTGTTTTTACGTTATGACCAATTCCTGTTAAGGGAATAATTACAGCAGGCTCATTGGAAATCCCAGCCTAGGACTTTATCTGTTTTTATTGTTTCTGAGCAAACAGGCCATAAACAATAAGCAAACAGTACATAAACAATCTTTGCTCCTAAATAAAAAAAAAAAAATGTTTTACCTGTCTCCCTCTCTCCTCTGAAGAATAGCAACAGAAGAGAATGAACCTTGGAGGTTTACCTGGACCTTTCTTGTTTGAGACTAGATGGCATCATCGATAAAACCTGAATCTGGATCTCAATTCTGCCCCGGTATAGCTTTGGGGAAATAATTCAACCTCTTCAACCTCATTTATAAAAAGATTATGAGTCTTTTCATATTATTAATTTAATATTATTGTGAGATTTTAGAGATAATGTGTTTTAGAGACAACATGATTAGCATAGTGCTTGCACATAGTGACTTCTCAATAAATGACAATCTTCTCCATTTCCCGGTCAAAGACTCACGATCTTTTCAGCCATCAGAATTTAATGTTCTCACTCCCTTCCTGCCAAAGGTCACACCCATCAGTCTTATTATCTGACTTAAATGCCAGATGGGAGGGTGTATACACAGGGCACCGGCAGGAGATAAACCCATACCAGTTATTGGAGCAGAGAATACTCAATATTAAAAAACATTAACTAGGTATACAATTGTTAATGAGATAACTGAAAACGTAAGAGGAAAATACTAAGGTATTATGGAGGTAGCAACTACAGAAAGGGAAGGGAGGAATTTGAAATTATGAATCCTTAAAAGCTCAGAAGAGGGGTAGTATGGAGCTGAAACTCAGACCTTTGAGGAAGGAGCACTGCTCTGGTGGGGTCGAGGTCTCTGAGCTCAAAGGAAGACCCCAGAGGGATGAAACCCTGAGCCATGAGGAAAACGTTCTGGTTGGCTAATGCTGGGATATATGAAGGGGGCAGGACAAAGCTGTTTCTGCAAGTGTTGAAAAAACTGCAGACTGGATTTAACTGCTCTTCTAGGGGGAAACTGCTGCTGACAATGTGAAAAGTAGCTAGAGTTTGTGCGGCAGCAGAGAGGAGGCATGAGGAAGCAAGTCTCTCCCAGTCTCTTTTCTTCCCCTCTAATATTTTGGTCTCCTCCCAACACCCCCGGCTGGCACAGCTTAACAGGGAGCTGCTGGCAAAAAATAAAAAATAAAATTGTTTGAAGAGAGCTGGTCTCAGCATCACCAGGTAGAGTACACAATGGTCGGATTAGAGTTGAGAAACAGTGACTTAAAGTCGCCACTGAAGAACTGACTCATAACCGAACACCACCTGTTCCCCAATAAAATAAAATAAAATAAAATAAAATAAACTTGGAAATAAAAAAATAAAATTTGCAGAGAAGAGTGCGGGAAATAGAGCATATGCAACAGGATCACTCTTTGTCTGCTTCAGATGTCCTTGCAATGAGTTTAATCCCATCTTTTCTAAACTGAATCTTCTACTCCTTCCAACACATGTTATAGAGATGCATCCAAGATCCCTTTGCTGAGAAGCCTAGCATAAAATCAGGAAAAATGCTCAATTTCTAAGACTTACTCTCTAGTGTGTTTCCATCCACGGCAGTCTTGACATTAAGGACTTTTTCTTCCTCAGGTGTCTTCCATGGGGCAGCACCAATCTGGGGCTTGTATTAAGTAACAGGGGGAAAGTAAAGGAACATTGAGGGCAAGCTTGATGTACTCTGTTGTAGAAAACAGGTCGCCTATCTTGCAGATAGACTCAGTTTGAATTTCTTTTACTTTTTGTGTCTTAGTGGAGGGGACATTGTTTTTGCTATTGTTGCTATGAAAATGATAGTAGTGGTATTGAAAGGAGAGATAATCCAACCGTTACACAGCATACTATAAAAGATAATGCATATCTTTATATGTTATTATAGTTGATCTTCAAATAATGTGACCTGGTTATCATGATTATGACTACTATGCAGATAAGGAAACAGAGGTTCATGAAGTTTATGTGATCTGAACATGATTACAGTGTTGGGTCTGAGTGGGAATGTATAGTGACATGGTAAAAAGAGCAAGAATTTGGGGTTAAAACTCCTATGTGTGAATCATAGTTCTGCAACTTGCAACTTGAGAGAACTACATGATAATACAGTCATCCAACACTCAATTTTTGATCCCAAAAGAAGATAATAATATGTTCCTCATAATATTGTTGTAAATTTCAGGTGATACCAAACACTAAAATGGCTAGTACAATACCTATGCAAAGGGTACAGCTGTTATTTTATTTCTTATTGTATTTATTAGTGTTATTGTTATGATGAGGACTGGGAAGTTGATGGTAGCATACTTAACTAAAATTTTTACCCAGGATTTTGGTCCTAGGTAAAAATGTGTCTGCTACTCTCCATAAACATGTTGCTTTGCCCTCCCTGTCCCAGCATGTGTCACCCTCAAGTATCAGGCAACAGAGTTTAAGTTTTACTTCTATCTACTTTTAGATACAATCAGTCTACACATTCATAGCAGTTACAACATTTGGATTGGCGACACCATCAAGTAGTCATATTTTAGTGTTTATATGTATAAAGAAAGACTGAAGGCTAACTAGCTACACTGTATAAGAAATGAAACCAAAACAGCTTTCCATTTCTGCAAAGTAAGCAGAGAAAACTCCATTAGCAACAACATACAGTCATACAGGCAAGCCTAGCACATCAGTGTTGTAATTGAAAGAGCTGATACAGAAACCAAAAAGGTGAGTTATGTTATTCACTTAGTGACTGCTAAGCACAAAACAAGGGTCACCTGGGAGGTTCAGAAATTGTGTGTGTAATTCTTTAGAGCTACAACAAGGAATTTTGCTTCAGTGGTAAGAAAAGGATGTATGAGTACAGCTCAAGCAAAATCTCTTTTCTTGTAGGAGTTTAACTGATTAGGCATTGCTAAGACCTTTGTCTCAAACAAAATTAGGAGTCAAGCCAGTAATACTACAGACAGCTCACACTAGTAATTACCTCTCTTATAGTAATGACTTTTTAGTGCCAAAACTTTACATTTCCATTTGCTCATTAGAGATTTCAAAATGCTTTGTGTGTTTTTTCACTTTTTTAGAAGTTGAAAAGGTACTGAGCTGTTCAAATGTTTTTATAATCAATGCTACTATTCATGAAATATTTAATCAGCACCTATAATAGTAATAATATCTGCCATTATGTTGAACATCAGGACACATCTGATATATGGGGTCACTCGGGACATATTCTCTCTAATCCTTAGAACAATCTTTCTAGGTAATATGGTCATTATATTGTATATAAAGAAACTAAGCCTTGGTGTTAATGAACTCACCTACAGTTACACAACTACTAAATAGCAGAAGTTAAATTTACCTCTCTAATTCTAAACACTGCATCCTTTATATGCTATCGTATTATCTATAGGCATATAATTCTCCTAGTTGAGTAAATACAGTAATATATTTATATCATGAGAAAATATTTTTAAGTTATATTCATTTTCCCTCAAAAATGAGCTTTCTGTCCATTTAAATTTTTTTATTATTTATTTATTTATTTATTTTGAGACAGAGTCTTATTCTGTCACCCAGGCTGGAGTACAGTGGCACGATCTTAGCTCACTGCAACCTCCACCTCCCACGTTCAAGTGATTCTTCTGCCTCAGCCTCCCAAGTAGCTGGGGCTACAGGCATGCACCACCATGCCTGGCTAATTTTTGTATTTTTAGTAGAGATGAGGTTTCGCCATATTGGCCAGGCTGGTCTCAAACTCCTGACCTCATGATCCACCTACCTCAGCCTCCCAAAGTGCTGGGATAATAGGTGTGAGCCACAGTGCCCCTGTCCCTGTCCATTTAAATTTTTACTCCACCACTTATAAACTCTGGGACCTTGGATACTGTGTTAGGCCTTTTGCACTGCTATAAGTAAATACTTGAGACTGGGTCATTTAGAAAGAAAAGAATTTTAATTGGCTCACGGTTATGCAGGCTGTACAGGCATGTCACTGGCATCTGCTCAGCTTCTGGGGAGGCCTCTGAGAGTTTTTATTCATGGCAGAAGGCAAAGTGGGAATAGGCATCTTACATGGCAGAGCGGGAGCAAGAAAAGGAAAGGGAGAGAGAATGGTAGCGAGGTTCCACATACTTTTAAAGGACCAGATCTCGTGTGAACTCAGGGCAAGAGCTCACTCATCACCAGTGTGATGGCTCAAGCCATTCATGAGAGACCCACCCGCATGATCCAAACACCTCCCACCAGGCCCCACCTCCAACATTGGGAATTACACTTCAACATGGGATTTGGGAACAAATAACCAAACCATATCAGGTACTTTTTCTAAAAACTTAATCATAGTGTGGATGCGGCAGTGGCTATCCTGGAGGACTGTGCATTAAATGGGAGATCTGCACTTACCCTTATTGTGTATCCATTCATTCATTCATGCATCCCCCATTCACAAGCTTTCTTTCAGTGAATGCCTGTGAGCCTGTTGCTGTCCTAAGCACATATTGAATTATTAATAGTTGCTCTTTCCTTTTGTACATCTATCCTAGAAAGTTGTCATAGATTGACAAGAATTTCGTCATGTCGTAAAGACCATAGTACTCAGTTTGTTGCTGAATTGCCAAAGTCTAAGGTCAAAGAAAAACAGAAATTGATGAGCGAACTTGTGTGAAGGGAAGAGTAGTTCTTTGAAAGTTCTCCTCTTCAAAAAGAAAGAGGTCTATTAACTTTAGGTTGTATGTATGTATGTTTAATACTATAAAAAAAAAAAAACCTGTCAGAGAAAGGACTTGGAAATTGTTCAACCACATTTTGCAACAATAATTTGTGGTTAAAATCAGGCACAAATTAAAGCATTTTGAACATCTTTACTGGTTTAATTTTGACATAAAAATGTTCTGCCTAATGAATATTCAGCCATCACATCTAGTATGGCATTGCATTTTTAGTATTTAACGTCACGTTAGTCATTAGTTTATAAATATACAACAGCATTTCTCATTCTGACCATTTGAAAACTACACATGGGCAATTTGAGCCCATGGCATGCTGATTATTGTGCAAAACCTTCTCTCATACTGAAATCCTCGAAAATCAAACCTCTAAAGGGAATGGATTTTGAGGAATAGGAATCTTTATTCATAACATCATAAGGCTAGAAAGAACCATCTGTTCTAAAACCTCTATTTCATAAATGAGACATCTGAGGCCTGGAAGGCAAAGCAACTTCTCCAGTCCCACAGCTAGATTTATATCAGTAGGAGGGGAGAATTCAGGTACTCCAACAAAGCTATAATTGGAAATTTTGGTAACAACAGTGAACAGATGGAAATATAGAATCGTGCTAGTGGGGGTGGAGCATAGGAGGGAAGGCAAGAGAAAAGGAACAGGGTGTGGTCCTGAATCTTCATCCATCTCCCTTGCGGCCAAAAGGCTCTATGCAGAGTGAGGAATGGGATGACTCATGATCTGATGCTTAGGTTCTATCCATTACACAACACTGCCTCTCCATATGGGAAAACTCTGGGTCCCATTTGCTTTATTTTTGGTCAAAATGTAGTCTCTCACTTGACCCTGTATGACAACTTTTTCAACATCCTTGGAAAGTCAGAATGGCAAAATGCACTACTTTTTATATTTCTCAAGAACTAAGAGATTAAGACTTGCTTTCATAGAGTGTTTGTGTCTCTCTCTTCCCCTAAATTCATATATAAAAACTACAGTTGACCCTTGAACAACACGGGTTTGAACTATTTGAGGCCACTTACACACAGATCTTTTCAATAAATGTATGGGAAAATTTTTTGGAGATTTGTGACAATTTGAAAACATTTAGGGCGGTGGCTCACGCCTGTAATCCCAGCACTTTGGGAGGCTCAGGCAGGTGGATCACAAGGTCAGGAGATCAAGACGATCCTGGCTAACACAGTGAAATCCTGTCTCTACTAGAAATACAAAAAATTAGCCAGGCATGGTGGTGGGTGCCTGTAATCCCAGCTACTCAGGAGGCTGAGGCAGGAGAATAGTGTGAACCCGGGAGATGGAGCTTGCAGTGAGCCAAGATCTCGCCACTGCACTCCAGCCTGGGCCACAGAGCAAGACTCCGTCTCCAAAAAAAAAAAAAAAAAAAAAGAAAGAAATTCACAGATTAACTGCAGAGTCTAGAAATATCACAAAAATAAGAAAAAGATATCTCATGAGTGCATAAATTATACATAGATACTATTATATCAGTTACTACTCTAATATATATACAAATCTTTTATCAAAAGTTAAAATGTATCAAAACTTATGCACACAAACACAGACTGTAGGTAGTGTCATTGGCAATCAGGAACGTAAACAAAGATTTAGTATCAAATCATAACTACATAAATTGTAGTACATGCTGTACCACCATAATAATTTTGGAGCTACCTCCCTACCTCCTGTTGGTATTGTGATGAGTTCAAGTGTTCCAAGTATGAGCTAAAAATGCCATGAGAGGGTATTCATCTCTGTGGAAGCAGTTTCTCTCTTTAGTAAATTGTGTGTTACAGTAAAAGGTGATCTCTTAAGGTTTTCTGTACTTTCACTGTGTTTGGTGCAATACTGTAAGTCTTGAAGAACACCATGGGACCTATACAAAGTGTTGTTAGTAATGCTGGAAGTGCTCCCAAGAAGCAGAGAGAAGTTATAACATTACAAAAAAAAGTTAAATAGCTCCATGTGTACTAGAGACTGAGATCTGCAGCTGTGGTCACCCACTATTTCAAGATAAATGAATCAGGCATAAGGATAATTGTGAAAAAAAAAAAAAAAAAAAAGAACAAAAGAAAGAAAAAGAAAGAAGGAAAGAAATTCATGAAGCTGTCACTGCAGCTACATCAGGAGGTAACAGAAACCTTGCACTTTTTGTGAAATAACTTTTTATTTCGTGTTGAAAATGCAGCTTTTATATAGGTGCAAGATTGCTCTAAGAAAGGCATACCTGTAGACTCTAATATGATTTGAGAAAAAGTGAAGTCATTTTATGACAACTTCAAGCAAAAGGAAGATGAGAATCTAAAGCTAGAGAATTTAATGCCAGCAAAGGGTGGTTTGATAATTTCAGAAAGAGATTTGCCTTTAAAAAAATGTCAAGGAAACAGGAGAAGCAGCTTCTGCTGATCAAGAGGCAGCAGAAGAGTTTTCAGACACCATGAACAAAATCATTGAGGAGAAAAGATATCTGCCTGAACAGGGTTTTAATGTGGACAAAAGTGCCCAGTCTGGAAGAAAAAATGCCACAAATAACATTTATTAGGAAAGAAAAAAAATGCAAGCACCAGGATTTAAAGCAGGAATGGATTGGCTAACACTATTCTTTTGTGCCAATGCAGCTGGGTTCGTGATCAGGACTTCTCTTATTTATAAAGCTGCTACCCCTGAGCCTTTCAGGGAAAAGATAAACACTAATTTGCAGACTTTTTGTTGTCCAACAAGGCTTGAACAATAATAATCCTTTTTTCTGAATTGGTTGCATGGACACTTTGTCCCTGAAGTAAAGAAGTACCTTGCCAGAAAGATACTTTGCCAGTAAAGTTCTTTTAATACTGGACATGCCCCTGACCACCAAGAACCTCATGACTTCAACAGCAAAGGCATGAAAGTGGTCTGCTTGCCCCTAAACACAAGGTCTTCAATTTAGCATCTAGATCTGGGGATCACGAGAACCTTTAAGGCTCATTATACAAGTTACTCTATTAAAAGGATTGCCAACACTAGAGAAGAGAACACGATAGAAAGCACATCATGAAAGTCTGGAAGAATTACACCATTCAAGATGCCACCATTGTTATTAGAGAAAGCCATGAGAGCCATCGAGCCCAAAACAATAAATTTCTGCTCGAGAAAAGTGTGTCCAGATGTTGTGCATGACTTCACAGGATTTATGACCAAGCCAATCAAGAAAATCATGACAGAGACTGTGGATATGGCAAAAAGTTGGAAAGTAAAGAGTTTCAAGATACGGATCTTGGAGAACTTCAAGGGCTAATAGATACCACACCAGAGGAATTAATAGAAGACAGCTTGATGGAGATGAGTGCTTCTGAACCAGTGCCAGACTGTGAGGAAGAAGACACAGAAGAAGCAGTGCCAGAAAACAAATTGATAATAGACAATCTGGCAGAAGGGTTCCAATTATTTAACACTGCTTTTTTACTTATTTTATGACATGGATCGTTCTATAAGACTGGCACTAAAACTAAAGTAAATCATGAATAAAGAATTAGTACCACATACAAACACTTTTCGAGAAATGCAAAAGCAAAAAGCAAAAAAAAAAGACAAAATAATATGTATTTCTGTAAAAATTGTTTAAAATGTGCCTGCCTTTTCTGCCTCTCCTGCCTCCCCTTCCACCTCCTCCACCTCTTAGGCCTCTGCCATTTCTGAGACAGCAAGAACAACCCCTTCTCTTTTTCCTCCTCCTCAGCCTTACTCAACGTGAAGATGCAGGTAAGACTCTTATGATGATCCACTTCTGTTTAATGAATAGTAAATATATTTTCTCTTCCTTATGATCTTCTTAATAACCATTATTTTTCTCTAGCTTGCCTTATGGCAAGCTAGAGAAAAATTTGATATATATAATAAAAAATGGTATATATGTATAATATATATGATCCACTTCCATTTAATGAATAGTAAATATATTTTCCTTATGATTTTCATTATTTTATTTTTCTCTAGCTTGCTTTATGGTAAGCTAGAGAAAAATATTATTATATCATACAAAATGATATATATGATATATAATGATATATATGGTATATATACATATCATAAAAAATGTGTGTCAATTGACTGTTTATGTTATCTGTAAGTCTTCCATTCAGCAGGAGGCCATTAGTAGTTAAGATGTTGGGGAACTAAAGGTTACACAACTGTGTGGGATATTGGCACTCCTAACCTCCACATCATTCGAGGGTCAACTCTAATTAGCCACATGATAGTTTTAGCATGTGAGGCCTTTTGGGAGGTAATTAGATCCTGAGGGCAGAGACTTCATAAATTGGATGAGTATCCTTTTAAATAGGCCCAGTGGAGCTCTTCCACTCCTTCCACCATGTGAGGACCCAGATGGCACTGTTTATGAGGAATGGGTCCTCACCAGACACAAAATTTTCCATCACCTATAACTTGGGTGTTCCAGTCCCAGAGCTGTAAAAAATAAATGTTGTTTATAAGCCCCTAAAGTTATGGTATTTTGTTATAGCAGCCCTAATAGACTAAGGTACAGCTTAGTAGCCACTTCTTACTAGTGCTCTTTTTAGATTTTTTGCAAGCAATGGCATATGGGCACTGCTACTTGCACACTCACTATTTGGTCTTCAGGCCAGGCTAGAACATTGGCCTGAAATCCCTTCCTGTCTCGTAGAAGCAGTTTGGACTACAGCAAAACTTAAGCATATGGAAATAACTGATGTTACCCAGAAGACAGCAGGGAGATATTAGCATATTAAAGATCTGGGTATAATTTGTTCAGCTACCACCAACCCCAAGGCTGATGAAAGCCCAAATGCCTCTCACAACTTTTATTCCCCTGTAGGAGCTTTTATCTTGATGCTTCTTTTTATCACAGTAACTTTTGTCCATTGAAGTTGCCTGCATTTTGCTTGGTATCACTCTGTGCAGAGATTAGAGCATTCACTGATTTCTCTAAGGACTCCACACATGCCAAACACCTTGTGGGTTTAATCGCCTCCAAAGTTCTATGAAGTCATGGAGTGGAGTCACATTCCTGCACCTAAAGCTTACTGTGTATTGCTGCTTCCTGCATTCTCTTTTCTGTTCTTTCCTTCCTTTCCTACCTGCTTTGCCCTCAGGCACCAATTTCCTTTCTCCCTCTAGCATGCAGAACAGTTCTGCTCTCCTCTGTTCTTTACTTGGAAACCCAAATCTATCAAAAGGCTCAAGGGTCTCAACTGAAGGAAAAAGTAAGTCATCTAGTCAATATAATGGACTCTTCCTAAACAAAGTGGCAACATTAAGTGACAGCTGGGTCATCAATATGAACAACAAAGAAAGCCTTGCTCTCCCCTCGATGCTTCCACCTTTAAGCAGGTAATTTTTGTATGGTAAGGAGTAGCCAACCCAGGAAAAAGTACTTCTCTTTGGTTAGCCTCTGGACAGAAAGAATGGACCATAGGCTATTCAATACTGCTTCTATCTCCTAAAAGTCAAGGGTAAGAATACTGAGACCAAAGGGAGAAAATGACCATTCATGCTTCACTCTCACTGGACAAGAGGATAGACAATCAGGAGGCAGTGGGCTCCAGAAAATTTCATCCTTGTAAATACTACTCATGATGTCATGCTATGAGGCGTATATAATGACTTTGAAGTCTTCAGGGTATCCAAAACTAAATGACAAAAATTTATTTCTTTGGCATTCTCTTTAGCCTGAAGTATCTCACTAAGGATATCTATAAAAGTCTCCTCACATCAATGGGACTGGGTGTACGGCACCCCCTATATTGGTTCAGTTTTATGACTGCTTACAGACTCCCCTTACAACTCAATGCCCTTCTTAAAAGCCACATTAGACCCAGTTTGATTAGCCAGTTTCTCTTTTTTTCCTTTTAACGTTTATTTTACTTGGGCACACTCAGCCTTTCTGAGCTTTTTTTCTTCTGATGGTACAAGAAGAAAGTAAGTGAAACTATTAGAAGAGACAACTGACCCCCTATCTGTTCTTCCTGCTGGCTCTGCACTCAATGTGTGACCCTTTTTTGGTCTTTAAAGGGCTTGACATTTGCCATCACTGGCAGGGATACACTTTCACAGTGGCTGATGGTGCTTTCCTCAAAGGAGAGTAAAGAGGGGAGGAAGCATGGCCAACAGAATCCATCTTTTAAATATGGTGTCAGGTGCTCACCTTCAGAAGGGGCAGCTGATTAGCATCAAGGATGTTTAGCAATAAGGAATGAGTAGATGAGCAATACCTATAAACTCTTAAGCAACAAAGAAGTCCTGACTGCAAGGAGCTCCATCTCAGGTCCAGAGCTTAGAGGTATATATAAAATTTTGCTTCAGATTCCCCTTCTGCCCTTGGCCTGACTGAGAGCATCTTTCACAATGTCAAGGTTTGATTTGGTGCCTATGGCTCTACATTAGGTACCTCTTGATATTATAAAAAGGAATAGCAAATTAGTAGGTAAGAATAAAGCTTTAAATGCACAAACTAAAACACAATTCATATTATTTTCAAAGGTATGGGGTATGAAACAGCATAGTGTGCTTTGGGGAAGAACAACTTCATTAGAGCTCAGGAGAGGACACAGAGGAGGGGTAGAGTGTCAACAGATGAAAAAAGAATCAGATCATGAGGTCCTTGTAGGTTCATGTTAACAAGCTTGAACAGCATCAAAGATCAATGGGGATTAATAAAGGTTTTTAATCAAGGGATTTACATGATCAGATCTTCATTTTACACAGACTAATCAGGAGCTATGTAGAGAATGAATTGCAACGTAGCAGGGAGAAGGGAATTTGGAGACCAGATTAGAAAGCCTTTGGAGTAATCCAGGCAAGAGACAATAAAGAGACTAAAGGTAAGGTAGTGAGGCTGGCAAGTAGAAGACTAACTACCTTTAGGGTTTGATAATGTATAGCTTCAAAGAGAAGAAAAGACAGACAGAGGCTGACATGGAGACTTCAGGCTTGGGAAATGTATCAGCTTATATCAAATAGCAAAGGGCTGGACTATGAGCAGCAGGGCCTTAGCTGAGCAAGGGGCCCATTGTGCATGCACCACACACGAGCTGCTAGTCTTGAGAAGCCTCAGGAGTCAGAGTGGAAGGTCTCGAATTTTAAGCCACTTGGCCTCTCATTGACCACAGAAGCAAACTGCCAATCCACTTCCTCAAGTAAAAGTCTCCTTTGACTGCAAATTGAAGAGTGTTGACTCTAGGCATGACAGTGGGAAGCCACAAGGCTCCTCAGCTTGCTGAGATTATCTGCATGTGTTATTGTACACCCCCATTCCAATCAATGCAGGCAGAAAGACATTCATTCTCAAAGACCATTCATTTGTATGATCTTTAATAAGTGTTTCCACTCTTGCATCCCCTCTGCACTCTAATTTTAGGGTTAATTCCCATGGAAGACATCAGACTTTTTCCTTATATTAATTTGGTCGGGGCAATGATAACGTGAATTCAGGGTTTATTCAGGGAACAGTATGAATTCAGGATATAATTATTGTACATCCCTAGATGAATGACACCAATATATATGAGTTTAATTCCTCCCTTTTGCTCACATTCTACAGCCAGTCAAGTCACTGAATATGTCTAAATGTGAGTATGAGCTTTGGAACCAAAAAGGCCTATATGTATTGTATTATAAATTAGAGTGTGACTTTTGGACTTAAACTGTGTGGTTTCAAATCCTAGTTCTACTACATAGTTATTCAGTGAACTTAGACAAATTATGTAAGCATGTAAAACTTCAGTTTTCTCGTTTATTAAAAGAAGATGGAAACACGAATCTCTTTTCTATAAGATTTTTAAGAATATTAAATGAATATTAAATAATACTAAATGAGGTTCATAAAACACTTAGAACCATGTCAACCACATTACAGTCACTGCATCCCATAACAGTGTTTCTGTCAACTCTGAACCACATATATGACAGTGGTTCCATGAGATTATAATGAAGCTAAATAATTCCTATTGCCTAATGACATTGTAGTCATCGTAACATCACAGCACAACATATTGTTCATGTGTTTGTGGTGATGCTGGTGTAAACCCCCTGTAGTTCAGCTGTATAAAAGTATAGCACACATAATTATGTACAGTACTTGATGATGATTACAAATGACTGTTAGTGGTTTATGTATGTACTTTTTGTCATTGTTTTAGAGTATACTCCTTTTACTTATTATAAAAGATGTTAACTCTAAAACAGCCTCAGGCAAGTGGTTCAGGGGGTATTCCAGAAGAAGACATTGTTATTGCAGGAGATGACAGCTCCATGTATGTAACTGCCCCTAAGGATCTTCCAAGGGGAAAAGTTGTAGAGGTAGAAGACAGTAAAATACCGATGATCCTGACCCTGCATACACCTAGGCTAATGTGTGTATCTTAGTTTTTAACAATAAAGTTTAAAAAGCAAAAATACAAAATGCAAAATTTTAAAAATAGAAAAAAGCTTATAAAGATATAAAGAAGGAAAATATTGTTTTATAGCTATACAACGTGTTTGTATTTCAAGCTAAATATTATTACAAATGAATAAAAAAGTTAAAAACATTAAAAAGTTTATAAAGCAAAAAAGTTACGGTAAGCTAAGATTGATTATTAAAGAAAAATTTTGTTTTGTTTTAGAGACAGGGTCTTGCTCTGTTGCTCAGGCTAGAGTGCAGTGACAGGATCATAACTCACTCTAACCTGGAACTCTTGGGCTCAGTACATCCTCATGCCTCAGCCTTCCAAGTAGCTAGGACTACAGGCATGCACCAACATGCCTGGCTAATTTATTATCATTATTATTATTATTATTATTATTATTATTATTATTATTATTATTATTTGTAGACATGGGGTCTTTCTATATTGCCCTGGTAGTCTTGAACTCTGGCTTCAAGTGATCCTCCTGTCTTGGCCTCCCAAAGTGCTAGGGTTACAGTTGTAAGCCCTGGAGCGTGGCCAGGAAAAAAGGTGTAAAATTCACTTAGTGAAGCCTAAGTGTGCAGTATTCATAAAGTCTACAGTAGTGTCCTGGACTTTTCCATTCACTCACCACTCACTCGCTGTGTCACCCAGAGCAACTTCCAGTCCTACAAGCTTCATTAATGGTAAGGTGCCCTATACAAATATGCCAATTTTTAATCTTTTACACTATATTTTTATTGTACCTTTTCTATGTTTAGGTATGTTTAGATACACAAATACTTACCATTGTGTTTCAATTGCCTATAATATTCAGTACAGTAACAAGGTTTATAGCCTAGGAGATATAGGCTATCCCATACAGTAAGAAGTATATATAAGAGGCTATATCCTCTAGGTGTGTGCACGTACACTCTAATACACAACAAAATCATCAACAGTGCATTTTGGGATATATTGCTGTTGTTAAGTGATGTGTAACTATATATAAATATATAATATAGATATAACCATGCTATATCACTTTATTATTATAGCTATTATGTGGGTTTGGAACATATGGTAATTAATCTCATCTATAAAGTGAGAGCCAGTATATCCACCTCCCAGATTTGTTATAAGAAATACATGGAAGTGGTGAATGAATTTAAAATCTAGCCTGCTCATTCTTCTAAAATGTAAACTTCATGAAGAAGAATGTTTTGTATGTTTTTGAAATTTATTTTATATCCCTCGTCTAGAGAATATTGGCCTACAATATATATTCTATACATATTTCATCAATGAATGTGTGGTGACAGGCACAGATGCCCTGAATTCACTATATTTCCACTGCCATTGGTCTAGTTCAAATATGGAGCAATTCTCTCTTGAACTAGCCCCAAGTGGCCTTCCGTTTTTAAACTGCTCTTGATTGCTGTCACATCAACAATGTTTATGCATATTTCTGAACAGTTTGCTACTTTTTATTTAATTTTTTAGCAAAGTAAAACTCATTTTCAAGTGCCTTCATGGTCTTATCTCAACATTTTTCCTAGGCTGCCTCAAATCATTTCTTTTTAAATTACCTAACATCAGGTAAACGGAAATATTTGCTCTTTTCTAGATATTCCATACAGTGTCTTATACCTGAGTGTTGTTCATGCTCTTTTGTCTGCAGCAGCTTAGTTTAACTGAACATTCTGTGATAAAGGAAATGTACTCCAGCTGTGTCACTCAGTGTGATAGTCATGGGTTACATGTGGCTGTTGACTGAGCATAAGAAATGAGGCTAGCTCAAGGGAGAAACTGGACTTTTAACATTATCTTCTTTAAGTCAGCTACCATATTGATCAGCTTCAGTATAGATTATTCCATACCCTGCCTCTCTATTTGTCTCAATCCTCCATAACTTCACCAAAAAATACCATCTTCGAATGAGTTGGAATCGTTTTTTCAATGGCGATAGCGCTTTATCTCTAAACTGCTTATGACATACACTTTTCTACATTTAATTGCAGTTACATTGCTTATCTCCAGTTCTAGACTATATGGAATCAGAGGGGAGAGACTCTATTTTCTATATTTCTGTACCTACTCAGTGCACAGTACAGAGTTATCCAAAGTTTGAGATAATAAATACTATCAATAGACTGACTATTTTATTGATTGACTGATTAAATAAAATATTTTGGTATTAATTAATGTATTCAGTGAAAGAAAATTTAGCCCCTAGTACTACTCGTCCTAGATACCCCTTTTTTATCTAGAAGGAAACAGTTCATCACTTAATAATTATTCATTTATTCCCATTAATGTGGTACCCATATAATCATATGGTTAATCTGTCAAACAAACAAGCTAAATTTCATTTAAACTTTACAAGATAAATCAAAAATTAACTAAACATAAAAAGTGGTATTAAAGAAAATTTGTGGAAAAATGCTTTGAAATATCTTTAATAAAAAGACTATTTGAGTATTAAAAGCTGCCTATCATAAATTTTATTTTGAAAGAGTTTATTATTTATCAATTACCCAGAAAATATGTATCCCCAATACATACCTAAAAGATGTATTTGCAACTTACACTTTTAGAACTACTTAACATTCAAGGAAATGTGAAAATTTTTATTTCCTGGTACCTGTAATGATGAATATTCCATTACATATTATAAAATAAATTTGATATTTTATGAAATATTCATATTTGATAATTCATATTATAAAATAAATTTGATATTTATAATGTCTAGGTGAGAGATTATAGGTTATTTGGAAATAAAAAACTACTTCTTCCCAGCTTGCTATTTATTATCCCCAAATTTACCAACATTTTTTCCTATAAACACATATC
>NW_026652286.1:52432701-52526916 GCF_009828535.3 Hylobates moloch | reverse complement strand
CAAAAACAAAAAAAAACAAAAAAACTTAGCTACTGTTGCAAAATGTGCTCAAGGAAATGAAATGGCAAGATAATCACAGTAGTCCCATCTTGGTAACTAGCTTGCAGTCATGCTTCCCTGGGACTTCTACCGTATATCCGGGTCTCTTGAATCTCAACTTGTTTCACATTCTTCATAGAATCCGTATTGATCATGATATGAACTCTGATGTCATTTAGGTAAAAAGCATTGTATAGAGAATGGAGACAATTGTCCCCCTTCCTTTTATACTTTATGATTTTTTAAACTGATTTCTTTATTTGGATCAAATTTGAATTTAATCCTTTTTAAGGAAAAATACCTACTTACTAAGAAAATGTGTTTCAGAGTTTACAACGGCTAGAGACTTGCTGAATGTTGTCCTCAGTCTCAGGAATGTTTGGTCATCAGCCCTCAAAGGAAACATAAAAGTTCCTTATCTGACCGTGTGTTTGCGCACACACCTTCCCAAAGCCATTGAGTCCCTCCCTTTTCCTGCCATTCAAACTGGCCAAAAAGGATTCTTTCAAAGGAAAATTGTAACATTATAAGTCTTTTACTCATCTTTCTCGCTTCTCCACAAAGTTTTCAAGGGGGCTCCAGATTATTTATTGTACCTCCAGTTAACTGTGCTAGTACGTTTAATTCTCACATCCACCTTACGAAAATGGAGCATATTATCCTTATTATGCAGATTAGAAAAACGATGCTCTCAAGTTTAACTGTCTTGTCCAAGACTTTGACAAGAGCTAGTTTGTGGTAGAGCTGTGATTAGCAACTGAGTCTGATTCCAGACTGCTATTTTCATTTCTACATGATGCTTGTAGGGAAACAATTCCTCAAAGTGTGTTGGTCAGTTTCTTCATAACAAGGAAGTCCCCTGGGTAATTTCCTCCAGAATGGACTTTGAGGAGTACAACATTAAATATACCATGATATAGGGGTTGTGTTTGGAGACACACCTGTATGAAACTTTCTCTGTGAACTTTGGCTCCAGGTGACAGAGGTGGCCCATCCAGAGTTCATAGGTGAGGTATTTAGACTTCCTTAACACAGTATAAATGAGTTACAGCTTTATACCAGATTTGCACAGGGTATTTTGAACATTACTTGACTCAGAAAGTTTTAGGAAAGTAAATATTTCTTTTAAGCCGTGATTTTCATACTTAAAACAAATAGAAGAACTTTTCTTTGTAAACAGAGTGTCGTGCAAATTCTTAAAATTCACACAAAACAAGGGGAAACTGCTCTGTGCATGCAAGGGGCCCTCACTGCTCCAAGTACTCCTCAACCCCAAGCCTAGCTCCTGCCCATGTACTTCCTCTGAATATTTACATTTCCGTAGAGAAGTACTTGAAAGCTACTTACTAAAGCCAAATATAATCAAAACAAGAATGCCTCTGCCATGTCTACCAGTAATATCCACCATCTCAGTACGATTGTTTATAAACTCGCTCTAATGATTTATTTTATCTGAACTTGTCAATCATAAAAAGAAACATACCCCTTTCCCAATACTTCTCTCCCTCTCTGTATATATGTCTGTGTGTATATCGAGGGGAGGTGCGTTTTGACTATTTTGAAGCTTAAGATGTCAGAACATAGCAGAGACTGACCAGTTCAGTTGCCAAAATCTTTTTTTTTTTTTTTTTTTTTTGAGACAGTCTCACTCTGTCACCCAGACTGGAGTGCAGTGGCACAATCTCGGCTCACTGCAACCTTCACTTCCCAGGTTCAAGCGATTCTTCTGCCTCAGCCTCCTGAGTAGCTGGGATTACAGGTGTGTGCCACCATGCCAGGCTAATTTTTGTGTTTTTAGTAGAGATGGAGTTTCGCCATGTTGGTCAGACTGTTCTCGAACTCCTGACATTGTGATGCGCCCGCCTCAGCCTCCCAAACTGCTGGGATTACAGGCCTGAGCTACTGCACCCGGCCTACCAAAATATTTAATTCTCATGTATCAGGTTTTAAATTGTTAAACAAGGGACATTCTCTTTGTCTTGTCCTCTTTGTATGTCTCTGACTTGAAACTAAAACTGAAACAATGTAACCAACACAAAGTCACAGAAATCCCTCTCTGTAGCTTCCTTTCACTCTCTAGAACATTCACCAATGCCTGATTAATGTCTGCATTCCTGTCTCCTAGCTTTAATCCCAAATCTTCCAGCATGGGATAGTAAGACAGGAGTGGTGATAAACCATACTTCCAATACCCAGAAAGTTTTGAGTCACCCAATACTCTGTTTGCTCAATGTGGTGAGCAAAAGGAATAGTAAAGGAATGATTTTTCCCTAGAAAGAACAACTCTTGATATGCAATTGCTAAATTGCATTGAGGATCTAGGCTTCTCTAGGCCTTTCGTTGCATCCTCAGACAGTAATGATGTCTATCCTGTGCCCAGATTGTCTCCTTTTTTTTTTTGAGATGGAGTCTCGCCCTGTCGCCCAGGCTGGAGTGCAGTGGCAGGATCTCTGCACACTGCAATCTCTACCTCCCGGGTTCAAACGATTCTCCTGCCTCAGTCTTCCGAGTAGCTGGGACTACAGGCGCCCGCCACTAAGCCTGGCTAATTTTTGTATTTTTAGTAGAGATGAGGTTTCACCGTGTTGGTCAGGCTGCTCTCAAACTCCTGACCTCAGGTGATCCTCCCGCCTTGGCTTCCCAAAGTGCTGGGACTACAGGCTTGAGCCACCATACCCAGCCACCCAGATTGTCTTCTAAGGACTTCATAATGAGAGAATGTTTCCAGGTCAGGAACTCTTAATTTTGTTCACAGTCACAAAGGATAACTAAATGGGCTATGGAACCTCTATGAACTCTTGGAAATGATATGTACAGTTTTTATTTTATACTAGTATATACGTGTCAATGGGGGGGTGGATTCAAAACTTTTATCATTTTCTTAAAAAGTAATATGTGTTAATATAGTCGATGGATCCTAAACTTAGTACACATCAGGATTACTTGCAATTAAAAAATTATACATTTTTATTTCCACTCCAGACTTACTGATTTAAAATATTTTGGTATAAATGTAGAACAAAAACTTATAATTTTAAAACTGCCCGGGAGATTCTGCCCTGTTGTCATTGATTCATGGACCAGGGATTCAAAGATTATGGAAAACAAACCATAGCAATATGATAAGATTTGAGATCTGTGTTCAGAGGCTGAGATTGTTGACATTATTTATTTCTTCACGAGTCTTGGATAAGGTGATTTTGATTCTTAAATACCAGATGGAAAAAAAAGAGGGGATTAATTCTTGTCTATAAATCACCCCTTAGTGTTTCATATCTTTATTTATGGTCTTTGAATTAAGTATTTTGCATTAATTAATTGATCCTCAATAAACATTTATTCAATAAATGAATAAATGAATGACAGGTGAAGAAAAACAAAATCCAAGTTATATTAATGTTATGATTAAAATTAGTATGTCCTTGAAAAGTACCTCCTAAAGGACAGATTTCATATGCAGATGAATTAATGAATAAACAGCATAAACATTTGTGGCTTATGTTTGAGATAATGAATACTAGATAGAAAATGTTGAGCAGCACTGATGAAAATCCTTTGTTGATGCCTCTAGCAAGTAGCTAATTCTTCAGCTTGATCAAGTTGTCCAGTCTTGGCTTCAGAGACTGTTGGTGTTTTATCTCTCTCCTATATCAGAGAAAACCAGTATGTTGGCATGGTGTTACAGCACTATAATTAAATCACATGACTTTCATAGGGACAGGGGCAGAGAACTTCTAGGCAGAAAAGGGCAGGTCCCTGACAAAACCCCACCTTCAAGCTGAAAAGCCTAAAACCTAGAGCCCAAAGGGAGAACTTATATCCCTGTTTTCCTGCTCGAATGTAGCCTTTTTGTAAACCACCTGTGGCCCACCCCACCCCACGTCTTCTGCCTGTAAATACCCCAGACTCAACCAGCAGAGAGGACAAGCAGCTGGACATTGGGGACTATGGCTACATGTCAGAAAGAAGTGGCTTGACTTCAGAGGGACAGCTAGATGGCGTAAATTCAGATAAGAATCCAGCTGGAGATGGACTTTAGGAGAAGATTACCTATCCACCTCATCCCCATTTCAGCTCCCCTTCCCATTGACAGCCATTTTCATTGGCAATAAAATCCTCTGCATATGCCATCCTTCAAATTTATTTGTGTGACCTCATTTTTCCTGGATGCCGGACAAGAGCTCAGGAGCCACAAATGCAGATACAAAAGGCTGTCACACTCGACCTTTGCCCTCGCTGACGGAAAGCATCTGCCTCATGCCAAAAGACAGAGGGCCCACAGAGTTGTTAACACTTAAGCTGTCCATGGACAGAGGAGCTAAAAGAGCACTGTAACACACACTCTGGGACTTCAGGAGCCACAGTCACCCCCCGCCTGGATATTGCCTTGGGGCCTGCATGAAGTGCACTCCTGCAGATGCCCAAAAATGCTTACTCCAGCTCCTGTACCGCCTCACCTGTGAGCTCCCTCCCATGAGGGTGGGTCTGAGTGCGTGGAGTTTGATCCTGCTGGCACCAAAACAGCCAGCTGATTCCAGTGCTTGTGCATTCTAGTTTCTGCCTCATTCGCTCATGTGCTCCCTCCTGCGAGGAGTTAACAGTGGCAGGCTGAGTAAACAAGGCACCCCTGTCACAAGTCCTATGAAGCGGTCAGGAAAATATCCTGCTTCAGTTTTTTTCTGAAATCTTTCAGGATGGAATGCCATTTGTTGCTGTATTTTTTTCCCCCCCTATGGAGTTAGTGTCTGTGTCATTAGTTAACATAAATTAATTTATCATAGAGAAAGAAAATATTTTGTTGACAAAGATATGATCTGGACAAATTATTTAAACAATTTAAGTCTCAGTTTCCTCCTATGCCATGTGGGAAATATTTTATTTCTTTTTCAGTGTTGTTGTACAGAAGATAATGTATGTAAACCAACCAAGTTCAATGCCCTGAATCTAAATATGTAGTGTTATTATTTTAGTAAATAGATGTGTTGTTAATAAGGCACTACTACAGTAAATGAATTGAATATCTATTTTAATAAAAATTATACTGTACAGACATGTGCATTTGTCTCCTACTTTTGTCAGTATAAATCTATGAGTGGGTGGAGAATATACTGATCCAACTCTTTCATTCTGGGAAACTGAGTCAGAGTAAATTGACTTTCTCAAGTGATTTTTGCACACAGACAATAAGCAATAGAACAAGAACTTCAACCTAAGCCACACAAGTATGTTCAATGTCTTTTTTGTTGCATTACACTATAGTCTGGGGGACTGAATAGATGTTTGTGAACAAAATTGGAAATAACAACACAGTAGTTATCACAGAAGGGATTCAGAAAAGCAGACATCCATGCTGGAGTGAAAAGGAAAAAAGCAGATGAGTTGCTCACTTTACATTATGATAGTAGTATGGCCAGTTAACTGGGTACTAAGGACAGAAGTATACAGAGTATCTGCTTAGCTGTCAGGTAGATCTGGGTTCTAATCCATGTTACGCATTTGTTGTCTGATCTTGAGTGAATCTCCTCACTTTCTCAGGTTTACTTTATTTAACCAAATGCAAAATGAGAATAATGGTACCTATTTGATTGGCTTATTGTGCACTTAAATTAGATAATATAGAGAGTAGATGGCTCATAGTAGGGGATCAATAATTTTTAGTTACTGTTCTCATTACATTTTTTTTTTTTTGAAACAGGGTCTTGCTCTGTTGCCCAGGATGGAGTGCAGTGATACAATGATGACTCACTGTAGCCTTGATCCCCTGGGCTCAAGCAGTCCTCCTGCCTCAGCCTTCTGGGTACCTGGGACTACAGATGCATGTCACCATGTCTGGCTAATTGTCTTAATTTTTTTGTAGAGATGGGGTCTCGCCATGTTGCCCAGGCTGGTCTCAAACTCCTGGGCTCAAGTGATTTACCTTCCGTGGACTCCCAAAGTGCTGGGACTACAGGCATGAGGCACTGTGCCTGACCTTCTTAAATATTTTGTGAATAGTTTACTTTAGTTAGAATCAATCTGAGTTTGAAATTATTTTTATATTTTTATAGATGTGTGATTTTGGACAATTTAATTTTTCTGAGCCTTTTTGCCTGAGTAAAACATCAACCAAAATAACAAAAATAACAATAATAATACCTGCTCTAATTACACCAAAAATAACGATAAATATGACATAAGTTAATGGAAATGAGGTTGCTTTTGTACAGATAAATTGTTATACATATGCAGGTAGTTATAAAATATGCACAGAAATCCCTCATATTTGTTTTTTTCAATTTTTCATGGCTCTGGCCTGCTAGGCTGCTAAAACCAGAGTGTGGATAAACAAACAAAGTTGTGTTAAATGGTAACCTCTTGCCTTTCACATAGATCATTGCAACATATAAATGAAAGCACCCTTTAGAGAAACATTTCCTTATCAAGCCTGAACACACCAGGGCACCGAAATGGGAGTACAAATCACCTGCATTGGAAAAAGCTTTGTTAATTATTTTTAATAATACCTACAGTTTCTTTATGATTGCAAAAATAATACACCTCTACATAGAAAATTAGGGGAAAATATATACATTATAAAAAGCAACTGACCCTCCAAACATAAAGAATATCTATTTTGCTTCAAGTATTTCCAGTCTTTATGAGTACACCTGGGCTTAGAGAGTTTAGATGATTTACCTTTGCTCTCAAGGGCAAAAAAATAACAGTAGAGCTGCCTCTGAATGGAGTGTAGCGTTCTGTAATTTGTATATCATGTGTCCTGTGTGCTTTCAGCTGTAAAATGGTGGGGTTTGCCAACTCCAAGGCCATTGGGAGAAGTCCTGTTTCTTCCATGGAATCAAGGAGTAAACCAAACCCCCAAAGAGGTACAGTGACTTATCCTACATTATGCAGCCAACAGGGAGGAAAATTGGGATATAAATATTGGTCGTGTGACTACAACTCCCAGGTGACTCTCCTTTATCGTCTCATCTGTCTTATCCAGCCTAGTGGATAAACTGTGTGGAAGCAACAAAAACCCCTATGGCTAGGTTCAGAACTTGGTAGTTTATGTCTGATTGAATATCTATTTCCACAGATTCAGCAAGCAAACTCTACCTGATACTGAGCAAACTGATTTGTTTATAGACTTAGTTCCAGGTGTGTAAACTTAGGAACATGCCCTTCCTCTCTTGGTCTCAATTTAAACATCTAGAAAATAAATGTAAACTAACTGAGTCCTCTGTCATTTTGAATGTCTTTAGCCACATGCATTTTTTTCTTTAAAGCAACTGCAATAGTTTAACCAATAAAGATATTTATTTTCTCCTCACACTAGTCTGGATGTAGTTTGAAGGCCCAACTGTGCCCTTAGAGACCCTTCTACATTCCTGCTCTGCCAAACCTTTGTAACACCCCTCATGATCTCAAAATATCTGCCTTGGTTCCAAGAATCGCTTCAAGACAGGCCAGCCGTTGGCAAAAGTACAACTATCATTGCTGTGAGTCTCTTCTTAAGGAAAGGAAAATTTTCCTAGTTACCACTTAGTAGATTTTATCTCAGGTCTCACTTAGCAGAATTTAATCACATGCTATTTGGAAACTGATTATTGGCATGGCAAATAGTTGTCGTAGGATATATACATACTTGATTTCAGAAAGTTATGCAGCTTTGCTCTCCAAAATGCTTGTAACTTTTTCTAGAAGATTACACATTTTTCTGGCAGAATATAAGAGGCTTTTTTTCTCACATTCACATATATTTTTAAAAAATTCTTACACATCCAGTGATTAAAAAGTGGTAACTTGTTAGATGTTTTATACACACACACACACACACACACGCACACACACATATTTCTATCAGATCCACAAAAATTAGTGAAGTTTTAAGATACTGTATTGGTGAAACTATGGGGAAAGAACTGTCTCATGAATTGTTCGTGGTAGTTACAGTAGCACAATTTGGGAAAGAATCGAGGAAAAAACCTTTCAATATTTTAATGTTGTGTATCCTTTGACCCAGGCGTTGTAACTGTAGCAATTCATCCTCCAGATGTACTTGACAAATATGAGAAACAAAGCATAGAAATATCTCTGCCCTCGTGGAGATTATATTTCAGTGCAGAATTTTAGGTAACAGGGAGGCATTAAATCGCATCCATGAAAGAAACCACCGCTCATATGTAAAACATGGAGCTACTTGCTAAACAAGGGTAAGTTCTACGAGGAAAGATGCCTCACCCTTTTTAACAGATTTGTGGCTTTTTATTATGTGACTACACCATACTTTAATTAGCCACTTCTTTACTGAGAATAATACATCCTGTTAGGGAAATATTTAATAATTCCTTGGCCATCTTAACCAGTAATAACTAAAACCAATTTTTAAACATAAGATGAGGAAGCTTTACAAGTACTGAAATAGAAAGATCTCCAAGAGGCATTGCTAAATTATTATTAGGGGAAACAATATTTGTATTTGCTTGTATAATGCATAAAATATTTCTGGAAGGATGTAGCAGAAATTAAATGCTGCTGTCTAAGGAGGTGGAGGCATGAAGTCTGGGTAGCTGTGGGACAGGAAGAAGAGGAAGATTTTTCACTATAATTATCTTTTTATTAAGTTATGATATTTTAAAATATATATTCCTTTAAAAATACGTATTATTGTGGTTACATTGTAAAAGCTCTGCATTTATTTTACTGTTACTGAAATCTCAATATTATGTGGCCGGGCATGGTGACTCATGGATATAATCCCACACTTTGGGAGGACGAGGCAGATGGATCACCTCAGGCCAGGAGGTTGAGACCAGCCTGGCGAACATGGTGAAACCCCATCTCTACTAAAAATGCACAAATTAGCTGGGCATGGTGGCACACGCCTGTAGTCCCAGCCACTTGGGTGGCTGAGGCAGGAGAATCATTTGAATCTGAGAGGCGCAGGCTACAGTGAGCTAAGATTGTGCCACTGCACTGCACTCCAGACTGGGGGACACCATGAGACTCCATCCCCCCCCCCCAAAAAAACATTAATGTTATTGAAAATCTCAACTTATAGTTTTTGGCCATTATTTGTCCTAATTCATAGGAGATAATTTTATATTTTGAGTATTATTTCTGTTAGGTTTAAGTCACTAAAATATTTTCTTCATCTTCTTAACTGTCTATGATGTTCTTTGTCCAATAGAAACCTTAACTTATAATCAATTTCATAACGATTTTCTTTATACGTTGTGTTTTGTTTTTAAATTGTGTTTTAAGAACTCCTTCTAAACCCCAATTCTGTAAAGACAGTCAGGCATTTTCATTCATAAGCTTTATATTACCTTTGAATCCATTTGAAAGTTAGGACCATATATGGTTTAACAAAAGGTTCCAACTTCATTTATTCTAACACATTTTTCTAAGCAATCAATTGTTGACCTATTGATATGTGATGCCTGTTATTTGTCCTGTGTGAGCCCCAAGATGGTGGTTAATTCATGGTTCATCCATCGTCATCACCACTAAGCCCTAGAATGATCTAGTCCTATCAGGTGTTTCTTTCCTAAGCCTTTTGTAGCTTCCTTGCAGGCATATGTTTATCAGACCTCAGTGGAAGACAGTGCAGGACCCTCTACAGATCTCTAATGCTCTCTTTAAGCAGCTCTCTCCTCTCCAGCAGTGTGTACTACAAACTCTAGCTACTTTGGCAGTCCAATTCCCAGCTCTGGCTTCTCAAACTGGGAAGCCTACCAGGGTCCACCTAGGTTCCCCTTCTTAGAGCTATGGTCTGGAAGCTCTCCAGGCAAAGTAGAGAGGCAGCCACAGGGTTCACTGTGTTTCCAAATTCTCAGAGATCATGGCCCTTCAATTCTTGATGGCCAAGTTCTGACGGCCAAGTCCTCAACTTTATTCTTTTTAAATATAATCTCTGTTTTTGCTGTACTTTTAAGACGTTTTTCCAAGTTCCCCCCAAAATTTCACTGGAATTTTGAATAAAATTGCATTGAATTAATTAAATTGGGATGGTATCCTCCTTACAAAGTAATTATACCCATGAATTTAGTAAGAAAGTTTATTTAGCATTTAAGTCGTTTAATAGAGCTTTACCTTTTTTTGTCTTCTTAAAGTATCTCTTCTTTAACAGTATAATCATTAGATATTTTAGATAGTTTTTGGTACTGTTGTAAATAGTCTAATTTTCCTTTTCATTTTATGGTTGGCTATTGGTGTAGGGGGACCTTCTTGATTGCATACATTGAGTGTGTAGCTAGAAATTTTATTTACATTTTCTAATTAGTTTCAACAGTTTTTCTGCTGATTCTCTTTGATACGCTGTGCACATCATACTGTTGATCTGTATGTAATTATAGTGTTGACTCCTCCTTTCTAATTTTTAAATTTTTTGCTTCATTTGCTTTTCTTACTGCATTGTGCACTGTTCGTTGTACACCAAATAGTGTTAATGACAGCTGAGATCTGTTGTATGTAACCTTAAAAGAAATGTCCTACATTTTTCGATTTCAGTGTCATGGTTTTTGTTTGTCATTAGTAGACAGCCATTAGTGAATAAATGGCGTTCCCCATTCAGTTTTCCCAGAGATGTTTCACATTGAATCAGATAGAGATGCTAAATTTTATCAAATTTATTTTTTCCCTTCAAAATCTATTGAGGTACTTGTGTATTTTCACGTAATAACATCAATAATTTTTCTCATATTGAATTATTATTTCTGAGCCTTAATTGTGTTTGGACATTATTTCATTTTGTTTTTGTTTCTGTGTTTATAATGTCTATTTCAGAAGACTGAAATTGCCGTCATTTTTATTTCCATCGAAAGGGGAGGGCAGCTATCATGGTTACTTTGGTCTAATCTTCTGTCACTCAAACTTTGGGCTCAGCTCCAGCTTCAACAGCCACATACTTGAATGAGTGGCTTAAGATCTTTAGAAATTAATATCCTCTTCTATAAAGATAGAGATCAGAGTCAGGAATAAAATTCTGTGATGTCTTGCCTCGTCAGTTCTTGAGAGGCTTACACAAGATATTCAATCAGGGTTTCTTTTCTCTCTGTCTTCGCTTCCCAGTGAGTCCTATCCCTGCATCCTCGCCATTTTTCTCAAACCTCATCTTGGAGATACACTGTCTGGTTTTTGTCCTGCCTCCAGGTTTTTGCATGTGCTCTATCTTCTGTTTAGGGCAATCTTCCTGCTTAAGTGAGAGTTGGTTGATTAATTATTAAAAATATTGCTAGTATAGGAAAATCGAACTTTATTTAAAAATTATCAGGTAACTCACAGAACAGACAGAGAAAAGGCATAGCAGCACTATGAGTCTGGGCAGCAGGAACCCCTTGACCATCCTGTCCAGGAGTTACATAACAGATCTACTTCCAAGTGAGCTTCGAATCACTTTGTTCTTCAGCTGCTGTGGTCTGAATGTGGTCACCAAAAATGCACATGTTGAAACCTATCTCCAATGCAATAGTATTAAGAAGTGGGGCATTTACGGGCATGGTGGTGCATGCTTATAATCCCAGCTACTCTGGAGGCTGGGGCAGGAGAATCGCTTGAACCCAGGAGGCAGAGGTTGTGATGAGCTGAGATCGTGCCATTGCACTCCAGTCTGGGCAACAAGAGCAAAACCCTGTCTCAAAAAAAAAGTGGGGCATTTAGGAGATAATTAAGATATGGGAGATTAGTGCCCTTATAAAAGGGCTTGAGGGAGCCCTTTCCCTTCTACTGTGTGAGGACACATAAAATTTGCCATCTGTGAGAAAAGGGCCCTCACCAGACATCAAATTTGCTGATGCCTTGATCTTGCACTTCAAAGCCTCCAGAACTATGAGCAATAAATCTCTGTTGCTTAGAAATTACTCAGTCTAAGATATTTTGTTATGGCAGACCAGATGGACTAAAGCATCAACTTAAGATTCAAAATCCCTAGAGAAGGATTGTTGTAGGCCTATCATGTTCTTCACTACCTCTTGATGAGGTCAGGACACCTTGACTTATTGTCCCATCAAGACCAATTACAGAGGTGTAGAGGTCATTTTCCAGAGGAAAATATACCTTTTTTTTTTTTCTTTTTTTGTTTTTTTGTTTTTTTTTGAGGCAGAGTCTTGCTCTGTCATCAGGCTGGAGTGCAGTGACATGATCTTGGCTCACTGCAACCTCTATCTCCTGGGTTCAGGCGACTCTCCTGCCTCAGCCTCCCGAGTAGCTGGGACTACAGGTGCATGCCACCACGCCCAGCTAATTTGTGTATTTTTAGTAGAGATGGGGTTTCACCATGTTGGCCAGGATAGTCTCCATCTCCTGACCTTGTGATCCGCCCACCTAGACTTCCCAAAGTGCTGGGATTACAGGCGTGAGCCATCGCACCGACAGAAAATGCCACCTTTTAGAAGAAGGAATGAATTCTGGCAACCTCCCAAATAAGAAATGCCCACTGCAGTTTCCCATGTCATTCCTTGCTTACCTCCTATTTATTAATCAAGATCTTGTTTTGGAGACAGCGTCTCATGAAAGAATGGATTGGATGCCCTGCTTTCCTATTTCCATAGTACCTTAGTTCTTCTTAGTGTAAACACATTCAGACCACAGTGTTGTGCTTAGTGGTTCCTAGACTGTTTCCACAGAAGAGATGACACTTGATTGCAGAAAAACTAACCCGAATGCTAACCCTAACTCTTGTCTTTCCAGATTGTAGCACAGAGTACTTGGCACATGGTGGGTCTTAGTAGTTATTTTTGTAAAGACAGATGGAAAGAAAGAAGGGGGAGGGATATAATGAGTAGGGAAGAAAGAATTAAGGAGGGGATGAAGAAAGGAATCTAGAAAACAACACATGCTAATTCAATATGATGAAGAATTCTCTGAGTGATAACCATTTAAAGAACTAAGCTGCCATGCCCTGAAGGTAATGGATTCCTCATTGCAGAAGGTCTTTAATTACTAGCGAGATAACTTGTGACCCATAGGCTATCAAAGGAATTAAAATTCTGAAAAATAAACTACAGCAGATAACTTTTAAGATCCTTTTCAACCATGAGAGTCCATCATTCCCTGATACAGAATCCAAAATGATGAGGACTAGGGGTGGGTGGGTGTAGGAAGGCATATTAGTTCCAAGGCACCAATCTATATGCAGGGGTGATGGACGGCATTGGATTCTGTGCTTTTGTAAGCCCTTCCTGATTTCGTAAATACTTGTAAGGGAACAACTATTCTTTTCAATGCTTGTCTCGTGAGTAGCTTGACTCTTACTTAATTTCTGGTAATCAATGCATCAGGAACATTAGGAAGCTTCTGGAATAAGATAGCTTTTCTATTTTTGGGTGTGTATCACAGGCCTTAAAAAGATAAGAGAATATGTGCATTTAACTCAAAAATCTCTCAGACCTCAGACCTCTTGGGATTTTAGTTTTCAACATTATCAAACTTTTGATATTTGGGTTTGTTTTCCACTGGCAAAACACTACTTTGATTGTTAAATGGATGCTGGGAACTTCAGATGACCTTTTTTGAAAACTAGTATATTTTTAAAACTAATATTTTTATATTTATTATAAATAAAACTTGGCATTTTTTTTTCTTTTGAAGTACACATGGATCTAGTACTTACTGCCATGGGTCTGTATCAAATAGCATTTCAGTTTGCTCTATATGCAAAACTTTTAAAATGAAGAATTGAAGTTTTTCTTCAAACAACAAATTGCATAGAATTTACCATGTTTGCCTTACTGTGACACAAAAAAACTCACCAAATATGAAATAAATGAGAGATTAGCAAATATTAAAACAAGCCATTTATTTACTCATTTCACACAAAAGAAAATCACTATGAAATGATTGTATGAAGTTGAGAAGACTAAGAAGAAAATCCCACAAAATACCGATAAACAAATTATCACTTTATTTCCCTTTTTAGATAAAACATCCTAGTTCACTCTCACAAATACTTGGAATTTAATCTGTAGTCTAGGCACAAATACTTTAGTAGTGTCTATTTGTAGTAGATAGGTAAACAATAAAAAATTTAGAGTATAGATAAGAATCTGGGGCTTAGAGCAAGGATAGAGTATGGGACTTCACATAGGGAAGTGTTTCCGGAAGGCAGAGTTCTTGGCATGTTTCTTTGGTGTGGCTTGAAGAAGGAATGGTAGGACTCTGACAAAGGCTAAAGCCATGCTCCCCTCTTGTAAATTATTTCTTGGTTAGCTACTGTTAGAAAGATTAAACAAATTGCCCAAAGTGTTACTAAATGTGTTTCTCTGTGTGTGTGTGTGTGTGTGTGTTGTGTGTGTAGGGAAAGACATAATTATATCTGGCTAGCTTTTTACAGAGTAATTCACATTTATTGTTTTATCTAATCCTGAAAATTATCCTGGAAAATAAGGGTGGCTTAAAGACATATCCTAGAGTGAATCATCTAGTTATTAATAGAACTCCAGCTGAAAACCACATTCTCCTTCCACAAATTTGTCTCTGAGCCTGAGTTTTCTCAGATCTATACTACCTTCCAGAGTTGTTAAAGGATTAAATTAGAGCACACATAAATGCTTGGTACATTGTGAATGCTTGAGAAAGTGGTTATTTGAAAATAATAATATGTATTAAAGAAGTAATGAGAAATACTTCTATCTCATTTACTTGATCTATGTAGACAGTGACTTCCAAGGTACCATACTTAGTTTGTACGTGACATACTGGTTATACAAGGATGAATACTCTTGCCTGTACTCTCAATATATGCATCGGTTAATCTTTGTTTCAGGGTTGTGTTGCCCTGCTGCTGACACCATCACTAGAGCAGGTCAGCTGTTTAGCTTGTAGAGAGAAAAATGCACCCATAAATGCGTTTCGCAGATACACAAACAATGAAGAGTAAGGGAGAGTCAGCCCAAGAGAAGCAGTTACTACTCTTCCAGCATTTTGCTCCATCTGACCTCGTAGTTTAAACTGATTGAGGGATTGGGGCTAATTCCTTAAGCAGTCAACAAAGGCACACGATGGAAAGTAGGGGTGAGGGCTGAGTGTCTACTAGAAATCTATGTATCTATTTAGGTTTAGTATTTCATTCTCTGCTGAATCTAACTCCCACTAGGGTGACCAAAAATCCTGGTTTTCTCACACTGAGAGAACTTGGCGCTTTCCTTTTTATTTATTTATTTATTTTGAGACAGAGTCTTGCTATGTCACCAGGCTGGAGTACAGTGGTGCGATCTCAGCTCAGTGCAACCTCCACCTCCCGGGTTCAAGCAATTCTCCTCCCTCAGCCTCCTGAGTAGCTGGGATTAGAGGTATGTGCCACCATGCCTGGCTAATTTTTTGTATTTTAGTAGAGAAAGAGTTTCACCATGTTGTCTAGGATGGTCTCGATCTCCTGAACTCGTGATCTGCCCTCCTCAGCCTTTCAAAGTGCTGGGATTACAGGCTTGAGCCACTGCGCCCAGCTGGAATGTGGTACTTTCAGTGCTAAAAATAGGAAAGTTCTAGCCCAACTAGGACGACGGGTTGGTCACCATACACCTAGCCCAGAGTGTTAGGACCTATAACTTGGTGCTGCAGGCCCCTTTGTAAGCTCTTTGTCTGTCTCAGGCAGGCAGCTTCAACCCAACCTTCCAGGAGCCATTACAGGACTCTTCTGCATATGAGCACTGGTTTCCTAAATTATGTTCTTCTCATTTACACTCCTTCATAATTTTCAGTGAGAGAAAGGGTTAATGAATAGAAATTTGTAATTCCACTTAAATTTTTCTCTCATATTTTCCCCTTAGACTTTGGCACCTGCTACCACTTGTGTGATAGCCTGAAACAAAGGGAATCAAAAAGAGCAAACAAATGTTAATGAGAAAAACTCAGAAACAGCTGAGATGCTTAGTTTTCAACAGCATTCTTTTTCCATAAACATGTGGACACATAGTTTTGATTTTCTCCTGAATATTTATAATATGGTTTTATTTTTTCTGATTGAAAATCTGTTGATACTTCTTGTGGTAGACTAGAAAAGTAAAGGCTAAAAATAATGCTAAGGTTCACTGAGTACCTACTATATGAACTAGGCTAAGCATTCTCTTTTCTTTTCTTTCTTTTTCTTTTTTTTTTGAGACAAGGTTCTACTCGGTCATCTAGGCTAGAATGCAGTGGCAAAATCATGGTTCACTGTAGTCTCAACCTCCAGGGATCAAGCAATCCTCTTACCTCAGCCTCCCAAGTAGCTAGGACCATGGACGTGTGACACCATATCCGACTAATTTTATTTTATTTTACTTCTTGTAGAGACAGGGTCTCGCTGCGTTGCCCAGTCTTGAACTCCTGGGCTCAAGCAATCTTCATGCCTCAGCCTCCCACAGTCTGAGGATTACAGGCAGGAGCTACCGTGCCTGGCCTAGACTGAACATTTTCATCACATTAATCTATTTACTATTTAGGCCATCTTTATGAATTAGGTATTATTTCTATTTTACATTCAAGCAAAATGAGGCACTGAGAGGCTCAGTAACATGTACCCAAGGTTAATCAAACAGCTGGTAAAAAAAAAAAAGGGAGAGCTATGTTTTTGAGCCTCAGTGGTCCACCTTGAGAGCCCAGGCCAGAATACTTTCCCTAGATGTGTGCTGTTGGCACCATCCCTTGCAGGTTCTTGAGCACCCAAACAGCTATGATGACCCATGGCCTAGCAAAAACTGTCTGCATCTAATTTTCTCTTTGACAACTGTGAGCGTGTTTTTCCTGTGTGCCTGAAAATTTTCAGAAGAGACATAATGAAGAAGACAAAGATTTTCTGTCTCTTTTTTCATATTTCACTAAAAGATGAATGTCCTAAAGAAACCTAAAGCATATGATGAGAAACAAAATATACATGTCTCTTCTGGACCTGTACCCTTCCTGAAGGGCTCGGTGAAAAGGGTACAGAGTCATCAGAATCAGTATGCACTAGGATTACATCTTAAATCTTAAATGATTGCTATTTTCA
Source organism: Hylobates moloch (assembly GCF_009828535.3). Taxonomy (NCBI): domain Eukaryota; kingdom Metazoa; phylum Chordata; class Mammalia; order Primates; family Hylobatidae; genus Hylobates; species Hylobates moloch. The sequence continues at coordinate 52,509,932 of NW_026652286.1, read as the reverse complement.
GGCCATCTCATCTTAGTAAGTTACTTATCCTTGCTGAATTTCAGTTTCCTCATTTGTGAAATGGAGGACCTGATGCATACCACTGCCACTCCCCTGGTGTTGAGGCCTCCACTTCTTATCTCCTGCTTTGCACACTCATTGGCTATTGCTCTGTTCATAATTGAGATAGTTGCAGAGCACCCTTAGTCCTGAGTAGAACTTCTGTCCTGAATCCTTGTGTGTGTTCTCTGTACTGGCAAGAAAAACAGAAGGAAGTAACATTTATTAAGGTCTGATGCTGAACGTCAGATGCTGCAGAAGAATGTTATTATTTCATAAAGACCTTATGTCACTTATGATGTGCATTTAGTTTTTTGCAACGGAAGTTCAACTACAATGGTTTAACCACTGTAGCAGTTTTAATTTAAAACTGCTATTTAACCAAGTTGCAGTTTCAATTTTCTACTGCAACTGGGAGCATTCCAGGGCTGATATGCTGGCTCCAGGATTCACTGGAGCTGCAATATGGCTCTCAGTCTCCATCATTGCCTCCACATTCCAGACAAGAAGGAAGAGAAGATCTAAGAACAAAGGGTGAATGCCAGCTAAGTTGGTCTGCATTTGAAAAGTTTTCTCCAAAGCTCCAAGGAGTGACTTTCATTTAGAATTTAATTAAGAATTGTGTCACAGACTAAAAAGGTGGCTGGGGAATTTTGTTGTTCAAGCTGGGCATATGGCCACCCTGAACTTAATTAGGGGTTTGTTAGCAAAGAAGAAGAAAATAGATATTGAAGAAGCTACCCAGAAATGTTTATAGCAGCATGTCCCAAATTCAGTGAGCGTGCTGGTATTTTAATTACCTGTGTTTACATGTTTCAGAAAGAATAAGTGGCCAAACCCAGGTGACACAGTCACAGTGCACCTCTATCTACCTTTTTCTGTTCTACTACATCTTTCTTAATGGCCACTCTTCCTAACAAGGGTATTCCTTCCTGAAAGAAATTTAAAAAAAAAATTATATTTTTCTGGTCTCAACATGATAGAAGATTTGGAAATATAATTTTTCCATGTATCTTGTATATTCCAGGCATTGTTTTAGGTAGTCGTTTTCCCTGCTGATGATTCTCTACTCAGAAAAGCTAAGCAATGTTTTTATGACCCCAGGGATGGTCAGTAGGACAGCTGGGGTTCAACTGAAGGTGCGTCGAGTCCCTTCTGTGTATATCACATGGTGTAACCAACTAAGAGTATTTAAAATCTGGTAGAAGGAATCTGAATGATGAAACCATCATCAAGGTCTGTAATAGTAGAATTTCAAACAGTGGACTCATACTCTGGATGAGTAAATGGCTAAATGTGAATTTCTACACCATTATACTTCATTCATCTGCTTCCTACCTAGGGCCCTTCCTTTCAGAAAAAACACTTCCGTATTTGGTCGTGTGTGATTGGTTGAAAGATTTTGAGATTAGTTTCTCTGAATGTGACTTCCATGCAAACTCTAATCATGCTTTCATGTGTTGCTTTTAGTCCTGCCAACCCACCCTGGCAAAGGAATAGGAAAGCAGATAGCCTCCTAAGGAAGCACTGGTGTGCTGAAAGAATGGGAGGGCATCTTGTTCTTCTGCAGACTGGCCCAGTCCTCATTCTTCCTCAGCACTCTGCTCTCCTTCCTTCATCAAAAACACCTCTTGTCTTTCCCTAAATAGTTATGGATAATTAGTGAGGAAACGTGGATATTCCCCTTTTGTCATCATTAATAAATGAAACCCTCCAGAAATCTCTTACTGAGGTATGAAACAAAAGATGGCAAACTGATTACCATCCTCATTATTAGAATTTGGGCATGGAAAAATGGCTTCCTCTGGGATACCTTTGCCTTCTTTGTCTAGGACTACATTCCAAAGCAGGAGAATGTTGGCATAGTCATACATTTCAATGTTAAAGGAAATAATGAACAATATCAGATGATTAAAACAAAATGTTAGCTGATAAAGAGGAATTTCATGGAAACTTTGACTTCACTCAACTTGTTGAAAAGTGAGCTATTAAACTGTTGTGACACACTTCAAGTACAATTAAATGTGCCTTAATTTAAACGTGAAACCTGACAGAAATAAATAATTGTGAATAAATAAAGGCATGTGGACTATTTTAAGATGAATCATTAAAGCAAGAGTAGAGAGGACTTTAGGAAGCACAGATCTCATCCTCCTGTTTAAGTGACCCACTCAAGGTCATAAGTGAGAAGAGGCAGAGCTGGCCTCTTTATTTATTATTTATTTATTTATTTGTCTGGCACTGTGTTACATATATGCTATCATTATTCCTTAAAATAATATGAAAGAGGTACAACCATATCTACCATATTTCCTTAACTCTAAGACGTACGTCTTTCCTGGACTCAGCAGTCCTCCTACCTCAACCTCCCAAGTAGCTGAGACTACAGGTGTGTACCACCACATCTGGCTAATTTTTTAAATTTTCTATAGAGATGGGGTCTCACTATGTTGCCTAGGTTGGTCTTGAACTCTTGGGCTCAAGTGATCCTCCCGACAGGGCCTCCCAAAGTGCTGAGATTACAGATGTAAGCTACTGTGCCTGGCTGCTGCACATCTTTTTATACTTTTTAACATCATTAAATTTGGAATGAATCTTACAAATTCCTAAATCAGATCTGTGTGCTGCTATTAAACTTCTTCTAGAGAAGTTTACTTCCAGTCACGTGGGGGCACTATCAACCTGAGCCCGCTTTAAATTATCTACTTGAGAATTTTTTTTTTTTTTTTTGGTGGCAGAAGTCGGGAGGTGGTACATACTGACAGTGTAAATACAGAAGGCAAAGCTGGCCTGGAAACTTACAGCTCAATTTTTTTTTTTTTGTAAGACGGGGTCTCGCTGTCACCCAGACTGGTATTCAGTGGCACAATCATAGCTCATGGGCTCAAGCAGTTCTGACATCTCCCTCCAGAGTAACTGCAGCTAATTCTTAAGAGAGACCACCTTCCCACATCACTACCAACACTGAGACAAGCACATTTCCTGGATGTCTCTCATTATTTCCCTTACACTGAGGGCATAGCCCTTTGGTATTCCAGACCTATGTGAGTGGCTTCCATTAGACTCCTTAACTTGGACATTTTTCTTTCTTAATGGCACACAAGATGAAAATATACCAGTGAATCAGGAAGAGCAGCATTACTACTCCCCTTTATATATACCAGGAAACTGAGGCTTAGAGAAGTTAAGTAACCTTTCTCAGTGTCACATGAAAAAGTAAAGTTGGGATTCAAACTTTTTTCTCCTGATTCCAAATCCAGTGCACTATCTGGTGCACCACTCTTTACCAGGAATGGACTGTGTGACTTTGAGAAAGCCCTCTCTGGGCATTAGTTTTCTCATGTAAGAAATGAGGTGGGGTTGAGTAGAGATTTTAGAAAGAAACAAAGATTTTTTGCTTACATATGTCTAATCCAGAAGCTTATGCATTTTAATCATGTAGCAATCAAATTAACCTGAATAGCTAGGCTTTATTTTATCTACTTTTGCAGATGATAGAACAAAAACATGTGTAGGATATGTCCAAGGTCACACAAAGAGTGAGTGGTACAGCTGAGTTGAACCCCAATAAGCCTGACTCATAAGCCTGGCTGAGTCATGCTGCTTCTCAGAACTCTTGATCCAGTACTTTTCCCCATAAGCTGTAACTCCTTCCTGCAGTATATGATTGCCACAGTCATATTATTGAGAAGTGACCCCTGTGGCACATCATCAGTGCACGTTGTATTTTTTGTATGTGGCTCATTGGCTATTAGGGGCTGCTCATGTCCACCAGCTAGATTTGATCACATAGGCAGAGTCTTGGCAGAGGACAAGAGAATGCACAGGAAGACAAATGGCAGGGTGGGCTCCCAGCAGCCTGACATGGTCATCAAAGACTTTGCCCTCTCTGCTGCAGCATAAACCCAGACTGCTACTATAAGGGGCTAGCACCCGAGGCTCTAGTTTGAACAGACGTCTTGATCCCTGCCTCGTATAGATGTCCACACTAATGGGAGCTGCCCTCCGGATTTTTCTTCATCAGAAAATGAGTCTTTTTCTGCTAGCTAGGAGAGTCTATTTGTGCTGACATTTCTCAGCACGCTTACAAATCAGTGTGATTCCTGTGTCCATCCTTACACGTGGATGTGCTCCCCGCTTGGTCAGGCCAAGTCCCAGGCACAGTGCAATTAGAACTGCAGAACTGAAAACAGATGCCTAAAACTAGAGGAGAGGCAAGAGGCGGTTCCTAGAGGCACCTAGCTGGCTTCATTGTCTAGGAAGATGGCTCCTTCTCTCAGAGAGATTCACATTAACAAAACTCATGGAGATTGATGTATAAGATTAGAATGCCATTGTATTAATCCACAGTGAAAGACACAACTACTGGAAGTTCAAGTCAGCATAAATCATCCCACAAACTCATGTCTTTTTATGAGACACCCTATAAAATATTTAATAAAAGGATAATTATTGAAAAGAGAAAAGAACAAGGACAATTAAAACTGTGATATTAAGTTATGTTCTTGCCTGAGGCTCTCTATCCCACTTTAGTCAAGGGAGAAAAGTGGTTAAAGCATGGATAGTAGAATTAGATAAACCAGGGTTGGACTCTCATCTCTGCCACTTCTAGCCATGTTTTATTTATCAAATATTTGATCCTTACTCAGCCTTGGTTTTCCCACTGGTAAAATAAAAATATTAGTATGACCTATCTCATAGAGTTGTGGGAATACAAAGAAGTGTCATATGTGAAGGGCTTAGCACAGTTTTGGGCATGTCAGGATCTCTTGATTCTTCAATGTCACTGGTTATAAGGAGCATTGTCAAATTTATTAGCAGTTTTTCAGACACAAAGAAACTTAGCTAAATTGAGTGTGCACATTGATCATAAGATACCTGTTTCATTTTGTTTTTTCCAAAACAAAAAGCAATGTGATTTTTTTTAAATAAAGGAATAACGGTAACAAACATTTAATATATGGAATTCTTGCTGTTGTTATTACTTTTGTTGCAAGTGGGGTGCTTATAGGCAATGTCCTTTGGTTGGAATCTCATCTTCCTGCATTGCACTGGGATTAGCACTGCCCAATCCCGCAGCTTCATCTCATAACAGATCTTCTGTCTGACCATGCGTATTCATGTATTATGGACTGTCTCTCTTCTTCTGAGAACCTACTCACTCATTCTCTTTGAGGAGACTCCAATAATTCTAACTTAATGTGCTGTTTGAAGAGGTTTGGTTAGAGAAGGGTCGAAAGAACAAGGCATGGGGAGTTGTAGATCTGGATTCCTGCTGCTTTTGCTCCTCTGCTTCACAGAGAGACTCCAGCTGAGCACTGCTGCTCTCTGGATGGTTCTCCTTCTGTGATATGACACGTGATTTCTGTGGTCTTGTTCTTTTTCCAGAGGTTATGAACTGGGTCCCGCTCTACCTTGGTCATTGTAAACTGCATGATCTTCGTCACCCTATTTCCTTTCATAACCTTCAGTTCCTTCACCTTTAAATTGGATTCATTAGACCTCATTCACAGAATTTTCTTGGGGTTAAATAAAATACGATAGAAAAATAGCTGCTCACTGAAGACAGAGGTGGGGATGTTATCGCTGTGGTTGAAAGAGTAAGATGGCTCTGTGATGGTGTAAGGATGAGTGTAGGAAGTAAATGGATACCGAATGGGGACACAGTGGGGAGAAAGGAATCCAGGAAGGAAGGAAGGGAGAAAGGAAACTAAGTAAGAAGGGGGAAATCCAGGAAGAAAGTGAGAAGCGGAAATAAGGGTCATGAATGAACAGAGGAGGGGTTTGGAGAGAGTTGACAGATATGTAAGAAAGTATTATTTAAGTAGGTTATTCCGACTTAGAAGGGGCACGCTCCAATTTAGCTTGGTAAACTTTGAGGTGGCATGACTTCAGCATTCAGTGAAAATGTGCATTGTAAATAGGCATGTAAATAGCCCAGCATGGGGGCTGAAAGTTGGAGGCAGCTTTTGGCAGAGGTAATAATGAAGTGAATCCCATTAGTGATGGAAAGGCAATTAAGAAACACCTCAATGAAGCTCCACATCTGAGCAACTAGCTGAAACATTGGGATTTTGGAGGAAAAAGGTTAAGCACCAGGAGGCTGTTTATAATGACTTTAATTAGATAGAAAATGAATTGTTTTGCTCTTTTCTTTCCTCTCTTTAAGTTTTCTTTTTAGGTAACAGAGCATCTGTAACAACACTGAGGTGCACTTGTCAACTGCAGGATCATATGTAGGAGGTGTTTAGCAAGGGAGTGATTTCATGATATGGTTATGCTCCCTACCAGAACAAGGGGATTCTAACCATTTCAGTTGCCAAACCCCAGTGGGTAGACTGTATCATTTGTTCAGAAGAAGGATCTCTGAGGGACTTGAACTTACTATCAGGGCACTTAGCATTTAGCAAGACACAAGATGAAAATTGCTTTCAATCCCTAGAAAAATGTAACACATGGATTTTTCTGTCATCTTTATTGATGCCAACAGAGGGAAGAAATACATATTACAGATATGGTATGATATGACAGTTGAAGTTTACAAAGTAACACGTCTCATTCTTTCTGCAAAAAAGAAAAGAAAAAGAAGATTTTCATTGTATTAATATCCCCATTGTACAGATAAGGAAAATGAACCTATTACAGGTTAAGTGATTTCCCCAATGTCACAAACTAATAAGTGACAGAGGCAAGACACAAACCGAGGCCTGATAAGTCTGTGGTGCACACATCCTCCACTGCACCCTTACAGGTGATCCTATTCAGCAAATGAGAAACAAATGTCTAGTGGTTTTTCTCATGCTGTTTAGTTTATAGGTAGAACTAGGACTCAACTGAGGGATCCACTGAGAAGAACCGAACGGATGTATATGAAGAGCGGGTCATATTGCAATACTTTTAATTTTTCTGTGGGTCATAAAAGGATTTATTATTCCAGTGATTGAAAGTATCAGTTATTTTTAGTTTTGAAAGTAACCTGGAGGTTGGACAATGCTCACCCAGCTGGTGGATAAATTTCCATGGCAACCAGTTATTAGTCAGAGATTGATTCCACAGGCATGCTGTCTAGAGAGCCCTGATTCTCAACCCTGGCTGCACATTGGAACCCTTGCGTAGCTTTTAAAAAAATACTCTGGCCTGGGGTCTATCCCTAGAGGTTCTGATTTAATTGGTTTAAGGTACAGTCATGGCATCAAGATTTTGTAGGTTACTCAAGTGATTCTAATGTGCAGCTGGTTGAGAACTGCCACTGTGGAATGAGACTGTTAAAGATGACATATGGTCTATGCTGTTTTCACTACCCTGGAGAACTTCAAGGGGTTTCAGCTATTCTACTATTCTAGCTCCCTGCTTTCTCCTCCCTTCTCCTTCCTTCCTTCCTCCCTCCCTTCCTCCCTCCTTCCCCTCCCTTCCCTCCCTCCCTCTCTTCCCTTCCTCCCTCCCTTCTTTCCTTCCTTCCTTCCTCTCTCCTTTCCTTCATTCCTTCCTTCCTTCCTTCTTCCCTTCCCTTCCCTTCTTTCATTCCACAAATATTTACTGAGCATTTGTTTTTATATATTGCCCAATGCCACCCCTACCACCATCAATGTAGTTTGTTTGTTTATTTTTTTGTTTAATTCATTTTTTAGATGGAGTCTTGCTCCATCACCCAGCAGGGAGTGCAGTGGTGTGATCTCGTCTCACTGCAGCCTCCACCTCTGGGGTTCAGATGATTCTCCTGCCTCAGTCTCCCGAGTAGCTAGAATTAGAGGCACCCACCACCAAGCCTGGCTAATTTTTGAATTTTTAGTAGAGACAGGGTTTCACCATGTTGGCCAGGCTGGTCTTGAACTCCTGACCTCAAGCTATCTGCCCACATCAGCCTCCCAAAGTGCTGGGATTACAGGCATGAGCCACAGCACCCAGCCCACCATCAATGAAGTTTAAATCTGTTTACGTTTTCAACTCCATCTTCATTTTGAGTCCCAAAGTGAGGAAGTGATACAGAGTGTGGAACAGAGCAAGCACAAACACCCAGAACTCTCCGCTACTGAGACAGTGCCTTGTAGGGACCAAGGAAAAACTTCCTCCTAACCTCTGAAGTTCTGCTTAAAAATAAACTGACAAAAGGCAGATTAATAGGAGAAATGGCATTAAAATGTATAAGCATGCCTAGGGGAGAACCAAAGAGTGATAACCCCACCCCATGACGGGATACAGAAACTTGTACATGTCGAGGTTACTGAAAGAATAAGGGCTTGAAGTACGATCAGAAACAGGTTACGGCAGTAAATCAGGTGTCAAGACAGGCTACGGAAGGGAGAGAAGAGAAGGCCTAACAAAGGGGTCTTGTTTGGTAGATGAAATCTCATAGGTAGCAGCCCTCAAGAGAATAGATGGTAAATGTTTGTTGCTGTTGTTATTGTTGTTGTTGTTCTTTTTCGGACCTCTAAAGGTGTGAGACTCTCGGTTAATCTTTCTTAGATCTGGACAAGGGAGGGCCTCAGAGAGAGGCCGGCTGTATCAATGCAGATTTTCTCTACAAATTCACATCTCCCCCACAAAAGACAGCTTTGTAGAACTATTTCTGTCTGCAGGCCCTCTGAACAGCCATCTCAAAATGTCAAAGAAGTATATTTTTGGGTGATTTTTTTGGTCTCCTTCAACCTGCGCCATTCTGTCCAGCATTTCAGAAAGCCCTATATTGAGTTTGAAACTGGTTGTACTAAGAAATAAGCCGATGATTCAAAATGCTTATGATTGCCCTGAAACTTAGTCCTTAGAGTCAAATAAGTAACAGCCAATTAATCATTTTCTTGGCAGAAGCTGTTTTGCTAAACGACTGAGGAGATGTGGTTATAATACTTGATCTTTTCTTTCATTAAAAGGTAAGGGCAATATTGCAAGTGACAGTTCTTTGGGATCCGAATTTTTGGTCACTTCTTTTAAATTTATTTCTATATCTTTTATTAGAAAATACTGTAATAGGCATCTCACAAATCATTGAAGAACTTTCCGATTCTGGTGTATTCCTGTGTTTTTAAAAAAAATAAATTTCAGAAGAAGGAAATGAAATCTCTTCCTTTGGACAACAGCAGTGGTCACTGATAATTATGTTCTTTGTGTTGAACTTTGGCTGGGCTTCAGAGGGAAACCTGTGGTGTGCTCAGTCGAGGGGAAGCATTTGGTGCACTGCTTGGTGCGGAGTCTAAAGGAAACCAGCCCCAATCCTATGTGACTTGGCAGCTTGTGTTTGAGCTGAACAAGCTTTGACATCTAAGGGCAGGTCTTGTTTGGGGATGTAGGTGTTTCTTTTTCTTTTCCTCCTCGTCTCTTTTAAAGTGACATTGCTCAATGTGGCAGCATCTGTTTTACTGCTGCTCCTTCTGGTTTGAAGTTGAGGACCGGAAAGTGTGAGCCCCAGTGGAGTAGGTCAAGCCTCAATGAAGGGCTCTGATGCTAGAGATGGGAACGGGAGCAAAAGGAAGACACCCGGAAAAAGCTCAGACATATGGTGTGAGCAACAAGGTGGGAACTGGGAGAATGCTTGGGAGACAGGTTTCCTAAGCTTATCTCAGATTTCTATATTGATCACAGTATGGAAAACTAATTCCAAATCCCGTTTTTTGGGGAAGTTTGAAGCTATTAACATACTTCTCTTAGGAATTTCCTGGTATTGGGCAAGTCCATTTTCTTTGTTCCCTGATGTCCTCTTATGTAAATTGGGATTGGTGATTATATTTTCCACCTGCCAGTCCTGGGTATTTTTGTTGCTCCTCTCAGTGACCAATTTGTTCACAGTGAATGACTTAGGAAAAAATGTCTCAATTTGGTGGTGTGCACTTATTACTTAGAAACAATGCTACAGTTTAATGTTTAGTACACAGAACCAAAAACAGTATAAATTGATCACTTAAAGCGTCAGCTTCCTTTCTTTTCATGCAGTGCCTTTCTGTAGTGCCAAGCCTAGCAGTAATTCAGAATTGGTATTGGTATAATTATATGATTTTGTATTCTGTGAGTTGCTTCTTAGTTAGGTTGTATGAGTGTGAAGTTTGGGCCATACCTTTTGTTTTATACCTTACTGTCACTGGCAACTTCCACCCAGAAAAGAAATGCAGTCAAATGAGACTGGCTCTACCACAAATGAGCTATTATATATGGCATATGAAACTCATAACTCGAGTGTATCTGAAGCTATTTGTGATAACTGACCACATGGCCAATCAAAACAAAGGTGCAGAAAATAGTATTATTATCCTCTGTGTGCTCTGACCCGTAGAAAGTAGATAGTTATTGCCAAACCACCCTTGCAAATGAAAAGGATGCTCCTAAAATTTCCCCAGAATGAAACTGCATTGCTTCTAGAGAAGAAAGACTACAAGTGTCTGGTAATTTTTTTAGGCCTTTGGGATGGAACTGGGCCAGCGGGTTGTAGTATTGTGAGAGGTAATGGTAAATATGAAATGAGAATGTGTAGGCATAGAGCAGGTATTCAGAATACATAAATGAGTTTCTGGGGTTGAGGATGGGGAGAAAGTTTAGGTTCCCTAGGATGGAGCATGTAAGGATCTCCAGGAGGTCATGAGAAGGAATAAGGCAAAGCAGTGCTGTGGACTATTGCACTGATTTGCTTTATGGTGCAACTTAATGTATATTTATAAAACACTGAAAGTGGGGATTACATTTTTTAGGTATAAAAAGAGGGAGCAGTAGTTGGGAAATGCTGGAGTGAACACTCCTGCAGTTTCTGCCTGCACTCTCTCTACTAGGCTTCAGCATGAGGCCAAGAGAGTAGGCAAGGAAGCCAAACTCAGAGAGCAAAAACTAGCTTCCCACCTTTCTTCCAGGACTGTGTTTCTCCTATTTTAGTGTACATCACAATCACATGGAGGGCTTGCTAAAGACATAGGTGCAGATCTTCATCCCCTAGAAGTCATAATGGGGTTGGTCTTGGATGGGGCCTGAAGATTTGCATTTCTAACAAGCCCTCAGAAGACACCAATGGTGGATCACTGACTTGGGATACAGGTTTTGTAATATTGCTTCTTCTGCCCTTTCTCTATGCCCAAAGCGGTAGATATGGAGTGGGTTTAGAAGCTTCTCTGCTAATCAGCTTAATGAACTTAACCCCAAGTAGACCCAGACCTCAGACCCCAGACTGTCACTTACATACAAACATCTGAATTGTAGCTGAAACTCTGAAATTATTATAGATATGACAACTGAGGCTTATAGAAATGAATTATTCAAGTTCACACTAGGTGGCAGAGATGGGATTTAAACCCACATCTCTTGACACCAGATCCAGACTCTTTTTAAAAAACCACTCATGCTTAGGAGTTCTGGGCTGAATGATTTCTTATGACCAAGATTATAATTAAAACAGAAATTTACACCATAACTCCACTCTGGTGTAAACAGCAGGAAGTAAAATTAAGTTAAGGAAAGCTTATGACCCTTATTGTCAGTTAGAACATTGACAAATTTATTTCAGAGGCACTAAACCCAAGCCCGAACAGACTCATCTCTTCTGCTTGTCTTTATTTTACCTGCGCCATCTGGCCGCATTCTGCCTTACCAGGGACTTCTGGATATTTTGAGTTGTTTTTCTTTATAACAAAAATTAAATATAACAGCAGATTTCATTATTGAGGGCAGTTATTTGCAAAAATCACTGAAATCAGTCATATACAGGTTTACACTTTTATAACCATCGGTCTATTTGGGATATTAGTATATAGTTTTGTTCTCATACATCTGACTTCTTATAAATTTAGCCATTTATTCAAGAAACCTTTACACATCACCTTCTGTTTTGCTAGGAACTGGTGCTCCTTCTTGGATGATGATGTATTAATGACCAGGTGATGATGTGATGACCTCAGAGTCTTTTGAGGGGCCAGATTATATTGTAATTTAAGTTCTCCAACAAAAATATAGCCATGAAGCATTGCGGAGGAGAAGGAAGAGACTAAATAGCCCTGAAGGGAATTTGGCAAATTTCCACAGACTTGGAAGCTTTTAACTTGGAACTTTTAGTACTCCATCAGTATTCCATCAACAACCTGAAGATTGAAAATGGGTATTGCAGAAAGACTACCATCCATATGAAGCCAAAAAGGCAAAAAAAACTATATGGCATGTTTAGGAAACATCCAAAAAGAAAAATGAGATGGAAGGAGAAATATTAGCTGGGGAGCATGCAAGCTGTGTTAGGAAAGTTGGAATTAATCCTAAGAGCAATGGGAAAACACTACATTGTTTTCAGCAGAGGGGCAACACCATCGGATTTTCATTTTTAGAAAAATTTCTTTCTCGTTCACTTCCTACCACATCTCTTTCCTTTTTTTATTACAAAGAAAAGTCAGTTGATTTATTTCTTAAACAGTGACTCTGGTAACAATGCAAAGAACAGATGTTGGTAAAGTATCAAGGAGTAATTAAAGGTGGGAAAATTACATAAGGAACTTTTAACAGGTAAGAAATTGATTCCATGAATATTTATCAAGTGCCTACTATGTACTAGATACTTTTTTATTATTCTAGAAGCTAGCAGTATGTTAGCTTATCAATACTTCTGCCCCTCTTGGAACTTACACTCTGGTGTAAGAAGACAGAATATAAATCACTAAGTAAAATATACCTTATATGTAATGCATTTATGTATACATAATGTCAGGTGATGACATGCTATATATTTCCTATATATAATAAACATATATTCATATTTTACATATGTATATCTATCGATAGATAGCTAGAAGATAGAGATAGATACAATGTCAGATAATTTTATAACTGGTGGAGGCAGGCTGCAAACCCAAGATTGTGACTTTGGGCTCAGCTTTCTATTAGGTTGGTGCAAAAGAAATTGCAGAAAACTAATTGTAGTAATTGCAAAAGTCAATCACAATTACTTTTGCACCAACTTAATACTTACCGCCCATCTTTGTAACCCTTGCCATGCCTAGCACAGTGCCAGTCACCAGGTGGCACTAGTTCCCCCAAATCTGATGAAGCAGCTACTCCTGGGGGAGGACAAATCTGACCCTATATCTAGCGCCGTGAATTCCAGTTTCCCTTTTCCTTCTCTGAATTTCAAAACTGCAAAAGCCTCTCATCAGCAGCAGATATCTTGAAAACCTCATTTACGACGTGTTCTCCAGTAACAGCAGCAATTACTCTTCATCGTTATTTATACTAATTTGATGCTTCAGTGAGATTATTTTTATGCTTGTCCTTCCTAATTTTTTCTTATTTTTTTGTAAACTGTAAGTGAGAATCAACGTAAGGAACTGATGTCAAGTTTTAGGTAGCTGTTAACATGACCAGGGTTATCTAACCTTATTAGGTTGATTGTAGTTTCTCTTCTGTATCTTCTAGCAAACCCTCAAATTGATTTTAAAATGCTGCTATTGACCTAAAGATTCTTAACAACAGGAGGTTTAAATGTTTTTCATTGTTATGTTTCCTGCCTATAATACCAATTACTATTCAGGGTCTGCAGCAGGGGATTGAATTCCATTGTAGGTTTCAGTACAGAAGCAAGGGCTAAGTGTCTCCTGCAGATACAGACTGAGAAGAGGAGCCACCTGGCATTCAGTCCCACCTTCACCCCTAGAGTAAATCTGCTCAGTAACACTTCTGCCAGAAAGTCATCCAGTTTCTACTTGAGTGATATCTGGGAGTTGGTGACCCAAAAATGAGCAAGAGACCTTGGAGTGAAGGTTCAAAGCACCTGAGTGTAAGCTCTTGCTCTGTCATCAGTTTTGGGCTTTCAGTAGAATGCCTCATCTGTTGAAGCATCCGTCTCTCCATCTGCAAAATCAGAATATTAGTCTCCATTTCAGAAAAATTATCTATCTCAAAAATAACTCAATGCTTGAAAAGAGTCAAAATTTAATACATAATTCAAAATTATTTGTGATTGTATCCTTGGGTGTGTGTGTATAGTATGTGGAGGTACCTTTCAAGGACCCTAATCTTACACTTTAGCCTTATTAAATATTTTTCCCAGGTCACCAAATAAGTTATTGTATCTCCATTCTTAGGCTTACAGCAGGTACCAAATATAGAGACTGTGGCCTACAAAAAGTTATTTCCTCCTCCTTATCCCCTCTCTTCTCCTTCCTCTTCCTCTTTTTTCTTCTTTATAGTCTTCCTGTTCCTTTAATTTTATAATTGAAGTGTTCATTTTCGGTAACTAAAACTATATGATTCAGTGAAAAACATCCAACAAAATCTAGCTTGAAGAAAGAGGGATTTTTTAGAAGAATAGTGCAGATCCTCATAGAGCAATCACATCATGAGAACTGGAACTTAGGGCTCAAACAACATCCTGATTTTCTCATTTCAGCTTTTTTTCCCCCTGATAATTGGTTCAATTTTTTTCTTATGCTGCAGATTTACTTTACATGTTAGAATATGTGTATTCCTAAGTTTTGTCCCTTTTAGGCTCAATCACCAAAGACCTTCTTACGGCTATTTAGAATCTCAGCAAATTGTACTAGTTGTCCCAAAAAGGGTCAGGTACCCATCTAGCCACTGCACTGAATGATGTCTGCTCCTGTGGACACTGTGTGTGTGTTGGTGGTGGTGGTGGTAGTGGCCAGGGACACCTACTGACCCTACAACATCCCTATAGAGTTGCCTAAGTGACAAGGATTCAACTGAGATTCAACACATGGAGTAATTAACAATATTTGATTTTGTAACTTCTCCTATGTATCTCATATTTGAAATGATATTTTTTTTAAATCAATAGATGCATAAATAAATATTAAATGTCTGGCCAAATCATCAATAACATTACTTTTCAGTTGAATATCTCAATTTCAGCTATTCCAGAATATGAAGGGCTTTTAAGGGGAGTCCTCTTGAGCAACCAAATAAACTTTAGCTTTATCTTAAAGCTGTCCTGTAAACCATACCAAACAAGAGAGATACCACAAGTTTATTGAAAATATATTTAGTGATGTTTTCTTGATGTGATGGCTATTGTTCCACTTTATATAAATGCACAAGACTCATTTAATTTTTGACAAATTTAATAATTGATTTAACTTTCAAGTGCTAAAGAAAGTTTTCGAACTTGGAAAAACAATAGTTGAATGATATTAATTCAGCAGTCAATAACTATAAAACATGACATACACTGATTCTCTTCATAAGCTAAGTACTTTTTATACCTTTTGACATTAATCACCACGATAGGATCTATGCTTTAGATTATGGTTATATCGATGAAGAAAGGTTAAAAAGATTAAGGAACTTGCCCAAAGTTAGAAAGACAGTAAGTGGCCAGAGCCACTTTCTCTGGTCTATTTGGATCTAGAACCCATAACCACCGTGTAAAATAGTGTCTCCTTCTATTGCAATAATCCTGGGATAAAGTTTGTTAGGTCCTGAGGCTATACCACCTAAAGAGACAGAATTCTTGTCCTCATGGAACTTATAGTCTACAACTGTGCTTTCCAATATGGTAGCATATTGAGTAATCAAAATATTTCCAGTGCAAACTGAGATATTTAATAGGTATAAAATGCATGTTCAGTTTCAAAGACTCAGTACAAAAAATGCAATATAACGCATAATTTTTATGTTGATTACATATTGAAATTATGATATTTTGGATATATTTGTTAAGATGTATTACTAAGATTAATTCTATCTTTTTAATTTTTTTTAAATGTGGCTACAGGAAAATTTTAAATCATAGACGTGGCTTATGTTTTCTTTGGAGTTGACAGGGCTGGTCTAAAAGACAAGTAAATAGGCAATTTTGATGTAGTTTGATTAGAATTTCAAAAGACATAAGCACAAGGGAAGGCCTAAAGAATCACAAAGGTTTCCTGAGAGAAGTAAGAGCTACAGATGAGTAGTTATTAGACAGATAAAAAGAAGAAAAAATATTTCAGGAGCAGAAAGTAAAATATTTTACTCCAGAAATAAGAACTAGTTAAGCACATTCAGGGAACATCAAGAAATTCAGTAAAGTGCAAAGAGTGGGAAGACTGAAGTGGCAAATGCCTCTAGGATTATAAAAGAATTTTCATTATGAAAGACTGGGAGGTGTTCAGCACTGAGGATCTTGAATAGAAAAATTCCAAATATGTCTGCATAAAGGAACTTTATCCTTTTGCTAAATAATGGCCCTTTAGTCACAGTCAACCCTGAACTCAGTAAAGAACTTTAAACAAGATTATTAGTGGCTACAAAGATTAAAATTTTTGACTTGTATACACATCCTCTGCCTTTTGTCAAAGACAATTCTTGAGCCTAGTTTTCCTAAAACTATCTCTAAGTGACTCAAGAAAAAATACATTTTTTATTAGGCAAAAACAAACAGCTTCTAAAATCCAGATGTGTATAGATGCTGGAGTAGATATTGTCTGTAACTCTGGATGCTTCTCCATTGTCTTCCATTTGCTCTACTTTCAAATTAATCATTATCTGCGTACACCCATTTCACTCCAATGGGAGGCATGCTAAGTTTCTTCTAAACTTGAGATTGGACAGACAAGCCCTTCCTACTGCCACCCCGCCCCCAACACCCACCCAAAAAAAAGAGATTCAGGAAAGATTGTGGTCCCAGAGTATCTTCCAGGAAGACAGGACTAATTGGAGAACCAGAAAGCTTTCTGGAGAGAAACCAGTAGAAAAAAAGGCACACACTTTCTTTTGCCTGCCTGCCTGCCTCCTCCTTCCTTCCTTTTTTTTTTTTTTTTTGACGGAGTTTCGCTCGTTGGCCAGGCTGGAGTGTAGTGAGTGGCACGATCTCGGCTCACTGCAACCTCCACCTCCTCCCGCCTCAGCCTCCCGAGTAGCTGGAATTACAGGCACGCGCCACCCATGCCCAGCTAATTTTTGTAGTTTTAGTAGAGCCGGTGTTTCTCCATGTTGGCCAGGGTGGTCTTAAACTCCCGACCTCAGGTTATCCACCCGCCGCAGCCTCCCAAAGTGCTGGGATTACAGGCAGGAGCCACTGCTCCCGGCCGAAAAGGCACACACTTTCTAAAGTCTCCTAAAAGTAAGTTGTTGTCCTCTGGGTGTCCCCAAAGCACTTTGTTCTTGCTTCCAGCTTATTCACTCTTGCCATTGTATAACAATTCCTTTACACATTTACGTTTTATCTATCACTGGACCGTAAGCCCCTTGAAATCTGGGTCCTTGCTGTAGCCTCTATGTCCTCGGGATTGGCAGAGTCCCTGGGACATCCCAAGTGGTCCACAGATGTTTCCTTCAGTGCAGGAAGACACAAATGGATGAACGAATGAGTCAATTGATGTGTACTCTATTATTAACTTCCTAAGTGTACTTGGGTGACTTAGTTTTCCTGGACCTTTTTTATATCTTCACAAGTTATATGGGTTCAGAATTTCATTTTAGGCTCAATATTCTGTCCCACACATCAGTAATATAAACTTCCAAGAGCCTCTCTCCTCTCTTCTACTTCTCAATTATTAAGGAAAGGAAAAGCTAAAATAATAGCAGTAGCAGCAATATATCTATATGTCAAACTTAAAATGTGTTTAATAATAAAAATGTGCTAGAGGTTTCTTATCTTTTAATTTTTTGTAGAGGCCCATTCTTTCATGAACAAAGAAACAGTTTATCCACTTGGTTTTTAGTTTGTTAGAATATGTTATAAGTCCTCAATGACATTTAGATATTTAAAAATAATATTCAGGGAATGGAACCATGTAGTCACCAAAAATGATCAATATTTTCTATCACATTTTATTTCAGAGACTCTCAAGAATTTTCACAAACTATACGGATATATATGCTAATTCTTTTCATGTTTCAAACACTGCTTGTTACAGAAACACTCAGTGCATACCCTCTGAAAATACGTGAAATAAAACAGGTACACTTGAAGTTATGGAGGGAGATTTCCCTCGGCTGTATGCTACTTTCTAAATTCATGTATATTTGTGGAGTTCCTGAGTGAGAGTATTTTCTATTTTCATTTATTATTTCCAAAAGTTCCTGGGGATAATTCTAACTAGCATTTATTCAAGATCAATTTTAGAAGAAATAAATTACTATAAGACACAGCATTGTGAAAAATATCTTAAGTCACTGTTTTTATATTGGCTGCTTCCACATTCAGAGCTAAAGTTATTTTATATTGTGCAATTAACAGGAAATGGTGATATAGTGGTTTAATACCTTTTATGAAATTGCCATATTTCTGACATATCACATATTTTCATGCTCTGAAAAGCTCTAGCATAGTAAATTACTCTGAGAATCACAGTGCGCCTATATCTTTGCAGAGCGGAAATTTTCATAAAATTTATTTATTCATTCTATGCACATTTACTGATCAACTAGGATATATCTAGATGCTATAATGCAAAGATGAATAACAGAGCTTCTGCCTTCAAGATTTCAGTCTCATCTTAACACACACACTCGCACACATACATAGACAGGCATTGACACCCACAGACATGTTGACGCAGACATATATACATATATGTGTATACATATATATACATACTTAAACAGAAAATTAAAATACAGTTTGTAGGAAAATTGATACAAATTTTTAGGAAGGTAGGACACTGCCTCAATTAGAGGCCTTAGATAAGTGGGGCATCAAGACAGTATTAGGCATGCAGGAAATTTAGGAGATTAGGAGAAGACAGATATGTCTTTAGATGAGAATACAGGTCTTACACCTGTGGAAGGAGAGGGAAGGAAGGAGACTTGGAAAATAAAGTATCTTAGACTGCACTGTAATTCCAGAAAAGTTCAGCCAGGGCAAATCAAAGTCATTCACTGGAGGAATACTGCTTCCCGTAAGAATGGGAGTGTCTTAGTTTCTCCAGGGTACGCTGTAATTGGCCTGTAGCAACCTGCAGAGGACATGACCTCAACAGGAATACACTGGTGAATCCAAAGGGACAGGATCTGGGGCCATCAGTCCATCATATGCCCCAGAGCAGGTGATGTGACTGTCTCGTTTTCATGCTGCCCTAGACACTTAGTCCATAATAGGGGATTAGGAATGTTTTCCTGGAAGAGATGCGGTATTGTGGTATCTGATCTAAGGCTTAAAATTGGATAAAGATATGGGCAGATGAAAACTGATGGGGCAAGGTATTCCAGGAACAAAAATTCTGTAGCTTGAGTTAAATCATAGAGGTGGGCAGGAGCTGGTTATGGAGGCAGTTATTATCATTTTGATATTGGTAAAGCATTAAATATAAATAAAGAAGAAAGTAGTGAAAGATGAGGCTGGTGAGGTTAGGCAGAGGCCAAATAAAGAATGGATTTATGTTGTAATGTAATTATCCAGTAGGTAATGGGGAGCCATTGAAAGGATTTAATCAAGGAATGTCATAATTATATATAAATTTTACTAAATCACTATGGTAGCTGCTGAGAATAGACAAGAATGGAGAAATCTAGATTCATTTGAAAACTGTTTCAGTAAGATAAGGGCCTGCATTAGAACAACTGTCACAGGAATGAAGCAGAGGAAAGGCTACATGGTATATTTAGGATGTAAAATAAGATATGATTGTGGGATATGAAAGACCTGGAAATGTTCAACGATGACTTGCAGTGGTCTGTCTTAATCATCTGGGTGAATAATGGTACTATTAGCCAAAGTTAAAATAGGAATAAAGGAGGACTATCAAAGAGTGTATACAATGTGAGATCAGTTGATTGAATACAGAACTTTTAGTAGCGCCGATTTTCTTAGGCAGAGAGCAGAGAAAGAGCTCACAGAGAACAAAAAAGACACCACTAAAAAGACATGAAGAGACTGCAGACAAAGTAGAATTGCAGGATGCATAGAAGCAATCAGGTTTCAAGAAGAAGGAAGTTCATTAACAGCCTGACTCAATGGTATGTTAGAGTTATTGCTACTGGCTTGTTAGAGCTGCTTGTTAAAGTTTTAGAATTTTGCAAGTCAATTGTTAAGGGAAGCTATGATTAATAATCCAATGGTATAAACTTACAATAAAATTAATCATTTAAAAAGAGGTAATAAATAGTCAAAACTCATCACTTCTGAATTATTTTCATACATTTTATTACTATGTATGACCTCAAGGTCATTTATGCCTCTTATATCTGATGGTGGAAATATTATATAATAGTGTCCACATCTCTTCCCAATTCTGTGTTTCGTAACATCATATTGGTGGCTTGAAGTCAACCGTGGTGGGAGTATTTATACCATGGGTATTGGTAAATGCTTTTTTTCTTGGAGAGTCATCTATTAATAGGTTTCTGGTTGTGGGCAACCTAGCAAGCACAGTTTCCATTTAGATGCAGTGGTGCAAAATTAGTTCATTAGATGCAATTGATGCTTTGAGGCATTGAGCTTCATTCTCTCAGAAATTGACTGAGTTCAGCTATAGGAGACTTGAGTTTGTTTTTAGGCTCAAGACAGTGAATCAATAGGAAAGAAGAGGCTAAAACTATCCCAGATCTGAGATAACTGAAATATTGTGGTTCTCCCATGATTAAAGGTTTAAGAGGGGGCCCAGTTGAATGGGCTGTCCTTAAGCAGAAAAAAGAATCACTTTCTCTGTGGGCTGGAAGACATGTCACCCAGTATGGATACAGATAGTGTGGTAGGAGTAAGGAATTAGTAGAGAATTGAGGTAAATGGGATGTGAAGTCATCGGGTATCCCTGATAATATAGGAGGTTCAGTCATGTTTTGAGAGTACGTTCAATTGGATTTAATGATAGCAGCTGCTGATAAGCACAAGGAAAAGGACCAACGGACATTGCCAAACAGCCAGCTGAGATTATCACCTTAAGTGTGCATTAGTGCCAGTCCAAACACCTGGACTCAGCTGCCGAGATGAAGGCATGGAAAAAACAACACTTGCTAGGCTTGGGGTTTTATGAGTGAGGAGTAGCAGAATAACAGGAATGAGAGAGTGTCGAAGATGCTGGAGGGAGGAGAGTTTAGATGATCAACTACAGGACTCAGACTTAGCAAGGGAGAAAGGAAGGCCCAGAGGTGATTAAAAGTCCAGCAGAGAGGAACAGAGATTTGCCAGGAGATCCTGGAAACTCTGGTTGAGCAAGGACAGTTACCTGGTTTGCAGACTCCCAGGAGGAGCTGGATGTTCAGAGCAGTCAGAGGTCTAAGTTAGGATAAAGGCTCCTATTATTTCTGTAGAGAGCAATTCAGGACCCAATTTCAGTTTGGGGCCAGTGAGACAGATTGGATTAAATATAGGCAGTAGGAGATCTAGGAGATCTAGTGAGACTTGGGAAAAAAGACTCTCCTGGGCAGATTGTCATGAAGCTGGGTTTCTAATAGATCAGATATTGGGCCAGGAATTAAACGGAGCATTTGCAATGAATAAGTGGTCTTTTTATGTTAAACTTTGTGACTTGTGACCGAAAGCAATAATATTTGACCTGTAGATATAGTGTTTAAATGCCAAATTGCAAAATCAAGTAGGTGAAAATATAGACACACACACATAAACATACACATTTTTCCCCAATTACTTGGCGATTCGGCATCCATTCAGAGTCTTGGACTACAGTGGTCTTCTGTAAGTTTCTTTGACTGGGATGTGCTTTCCTGGACCTGGAATAAGGAATCAGGAGAAACACCAGCAACCTCTTTTGAAACTGCTTGTTCTGTTACTATAAAACCCAGCTAGTAGCATAGACAACTCAGATCTGTATGCCTGGTCTGAATCATTAATTAGAGTGTAAATATATCATCTTTTTTTCTGTAGGACCGTTTCCCCACTGAAGATAAGGGATTGGGATGACATGACTGTCGCAGCCAGGGATCCTATGTGTAGACCCCAATAGCAGGCAACATAGCTGAACCTCAGATCTTAAACCTTTGTGTGTAGGGGTGTGTGTGTGTGTGTGTGTGTCTGGGGCCACATTGTCTCTCACCCCTGCCATTCTTTGTCTCTCCTCCATTCGTACCTTCTCTATGCAGACTGGTTTCACCACCTAGTGATCAGTGACAGAAAATGTCTACCACCTCTGGATTTGCCCTGGCCTTATGGGTCCGGTTCCCAGAATCTTTTGTTTACATTTTTGTCTTTTAATTCCAGTGCTGAGAAGGGAGAAATTCTAATTGGCTTAGCTTGAATCAGGTACCCACGAATCTGTGGCTTGGTGGCGAAAAAATCACTGGACATAAACATGTCAGAAATGAACAAAGGAGGCCCTTCCCAAGAAGGAGACATGGACCACGCATGCTTCTTAAATATCTCATAAAATGCCTTTAATGCTACTTTATTTTCTAAATGTGTCTGATTCTTTGCCTCTTTAAGCTTCTCCATAGGTTTATGCTAAGTTTTTATTTCATTTGTAGGTACTTCCAGATGTGTTATTTTATAGAGCTCTTCATTATGTTGTCTTTCCCTGTCACGAGCTTCTGTCTGAATAGCACATTCTTTTCTTTGTTAATGTCCTGTATTTAGCACAGGCTTAGCCTGGCACACAGTTTGTGTCATGAGAATGTTGATGGGTGGTTTCGTGACTCCCTCCTTTCCACACAGGTCTCTAGAGAGCACTGAGCCCAGCATAGATGTTCACTGCCACAAACTCCTTGATTTTAAAATACTCAGCTGGATAGCTGTATTCACTACCACCACAACTACAGACACATGTAAATTACATGTGAAGATGGGACATGTATCAAGAAATAACCAAAAACAACAGAACATAAGTTCAGAGCAAGCTGATGAGAAAGCCACAGAGAAAAAGCACATGAGAGAGTTAAAGGCTTTGAATTCTATTCCAACTTTTACCTCTGATCTTACAGCAACTCTTTCTTTACCTTTTTCTTTTATCCCTGCAGACTGGCCACACACCAAGAGTGTAAACACGGATATTATAAAAGGAATCAGAGAGTGATCTGAAGTACAGTAGGAGAAGGATGCCTAAACCAGCTTCGGGTGAATAGGGGTGTCAGGAAAAGTAACCTAGAGGAAGGGCCAGCAATCTCTATTAACTGTAACATACGAAATGAGCTGTAGCTGCTGAAACTCGAGACAGAGAAATCACAGATGCTGGGCATATTATTTTAGACATGTTTTCCCTGTGCCTGATTTTATAGCACGTGGAATCACCCTCTCCCTGTCTTCCAACCTCCCCTGCTCATCCATAGATCTCCCTCACCCACCACTGGCCGCTTACATCAGATTCTGCTAGACGAAGAGGGAACAATCTCCCAATTACTCAGACTTCCCCTGGGCAATTCCAGTGCAAGTTCAAGCTTGCTTCTTGCGCTTTCCTTGATAAGTTCTGACAGCATGTCTGTTCTGTCTTCCCTTCAATAGCCATCAAATATTGATGGGTGGAGCAAGTGTGCTTCCTGGGGTGCAGACAAAATGATGGTCTGAGCTCTAAGTCCCTTTTAGGAGGATAATTCCACTATTATCTGGATGGAAACTTGGAGCCATCTCTCTCATGTCATATTAGGGTTCTGGTGTGACAGAGTGATGCAGAGTCAGACCCCCTGACAAACCAAGCTGGAGCCAAAAACAGTACCAACATCTTCCTTGAAGGCCTCTGCAATGCTTCTGCTGAAACAGGTGTGCAAATGCTTCCTGTAGTGGTTATTAGCCGGGGCAAAGATTGCCATCGAAGGCACTGCTTAGAAATGTGTGAGGCACTTTGAGGTGTCTTGATGAGAAAAAGAAATTGCTACTGGTACTTAGTGCCAGGAAGCCAGGAGTGTATATAGCACAGTTGCTTGGAGTGAGGAAGTGCACCACAGGAAATCACCAATGTGTCTTCAATCAGGACTGATCTTCTGGGGAGTGCCCAGCAATGCTCAAGGTCCCATCTCCTTCACGGCAGGTGCTTTTTTCTTCACCACATGCTAAATAGGTCACCAAACCCATTTTGAATCTGTCGTCTAAATCAGTGGTCTTCAAACCATTGGGTTCACACAGCCTACAGTAGAATTATAAAAAATAACTGCACAACCCCTCACGCATTTTTTAGTCAGTATCTACAATTTTTCGTGATAAATGTAAATGGTTGCGGGGGATGCACTTTACAGCACATTGTAAAAACTAGCATTTAAATGTAAAACTGTTACATCACTCTTCTAAATGTATTCAATGGAATCTAAATACTAGGGTGATTTTCATACCCACCATCATCCGTTTTAAAAATACATGAACAAGCTCTTTTACAACAAGAAGTCTTACTTGCTACCTTTTCTCCTTGAACGTGAATTTCCAATTCACTTCCCCTACAGAATTTTATCCTAATGTAATTTATTTTTATGCTTGAAAGCTTTTATTGATTAACCTATCAAATGTCTCTAAAAGAAATATATATATATATATATGAATATTAGATATTTTCCTTTTCTTGGAACTTAAAACCTTAAGTGTTCATTTATTTCTTCTAGATGCAATTATTACTATATTTATTATGTATACATTAATCAAAACCACATACCTATATTTTTAACTTTAGTAAATGTTTAAATATAAAAGCAAATAATTAAATAGAAAAGTAAATACATAAAAAGCAAAATTTTACTGGAAATGTATCTCAATCAGAGAAATGATTTTTAAAATTAGTTTATATATTCATGGATGACTATTACCTATGGATAGAATAAAACAAGATTCAATATCAATTCTATCCTTATTTTTCTATGTGCTTTCTAAATGTAAACACTAAACAATTTTTTCACATATATAAGTGGATAAGAATGGATAGAGCTTGTCACAGAAAATTTCTTCAATTTTTTTATCTTTTTCTGAATAATACCCCAAAGATCATAGTGTGATCTTTCATCAAAAAATATTGTTAATGATTCATCAGTTGACAGTTTTATTAAGTCCTTCTTCAATGACTTTGAAAACAAAGAATAGACAACCACATTGCCGAAGGATTTATTACCCAGACTCTGGCCCTTCAATTTCACATCTCTTCAGTAATCTTTTGAGTTGTCCTTTGTTTGGAGCCCATGAGGTTTTTTTCCTGCTGGAGCAGTGCACCTTATGGAAGCTAGGGTGGGTAAGATGTCCTTATTTCTTTGGTAGAAAAGTATGTTTTCTCAAGGAAAATTAGAAAAAGAAAACTTATTTCATGTTTCCCTCAACCGTAATAGCTGCTATAAGCAGCTGAGGTTTAGGAAAGATCTACATGTAAGTTGTGGCAAAAATACCTGCATTACCTTAGTGCCTCTTGAAGATGTATTTGGCTGCCTAAGTATATGTATATATTTTAACTTTAGGTCCACAATTCCAAATAAACGTAAAATAATCTACTCTCCCTTTATTATTATTATTATTGTTATTATTATTATTTTTGAGACAGAGTCTCGCTCTGTCACCCAGGCTTACAGTCTCAGCTCACTGCAACCTCCGCCCCTAGGGTTCAAGCGATTCTCCTGCCTCAGCCTCCGGAGTAGCTGGGATTACAGGCGCTTGCCACCATGCCCGGCTAACTTTTTTTTTTTTTGTATTTTTAGTAGAGACGGGGTTTTGCCATGTTGGCCAGGCTGGTCTCAAACTCCTGACCTCAGGTGATCCACCCTCCTCAGCCTCCCAAGTTACTAGGATTACAGGCATGAGTCACTGCGCCCTGCCTCTCCCTTCATTTTTGTATCATTTGCTCTGTCTAGGTGTCTGTCATCTCTCATCTAGACCAGGAATTTTTAAAATACATTGTGAGAAATACGTGAGCCACATATATAATTTTGAATTTTCTCATAGCCAAATTAAAAAAGTAAGAAACAAGAAAAAATAAGTGCTATTAATTGTATATAACATACTTAATGCACAATATACAAAATATCTTTCTTACATATATAAAACTTAATAGTAATATATTTTATATTCCTTTGTATTTAAGTGTTTGAAATCCAGTGTGTATTTTACACTTAACAGCATATAGTAATTCAGGCTACCCACATTTTAAGTGCTTGGTAGACACCCATGGTTCCACTTATTGGCTGCCATATTACATAGTGTAGCGCTATAGTGCTGACAGACTAATCATTTAAAAACACCTAGCTTTCCCTGGCTTTCCGCCATCTTCCATACAAAATCCAGTCTCTTTCACATGGCCTCCATTCCTTGATGAACAGTTCCCTGTTTATATCTCTATTGTTATTGCTCACATTATTTCTATAAACTCCAGAGCACTGGGATCATTCTACACTCTGCATAGCCATTTCCCTTTCTTATGTGGTGCTCTCTTCACAGACCCTGTCCCACCAGCCCCTCTCCACCATCACCTCTATTCCGTGAGGTTTAATGCTTAGTGCTACGGCTGGCATAGAAACTGGACTGAATAAATAAATTACTTAGCGAGCAAATTACGTAATAAATGAGTTTAATGAATAAATCTACCCTACAAATGGACTTTTTTTTAAAAGCCAGCAATTATATTTGCAGAAAGAGAGCTTATAGAGGACATTTATAGTGTCTATTTTTGCTTAAATAGAAAGTAAAATGCTTCTCTAGAGGGAGAAAGAAACCCGACTGAGCAATTGTGTCCGCTTCTCCTACCAGATTAGAAACGGGCCTGTGAAATGAAAATGAGCAGAAGCAAGAGGATGGCACCTTCGTCTATATGAGTGAAGCACTTTGCCAAGCTCTGCTCTAACATCAAGCTGCTCAAAGTGGGTTACAGACTATCTTTAAAGCAAGTAGTTATCCCAAAGGGATAAGTCAAAAGATGCAAGTTCCTTTGACTATGCTGATACTTGCAGAGATGAGACATCTCTCTCCCTCATGGCTTTTAAAATGAAAGACATAATCAATGGCCCCAATATTGGGAGCTGATAATGAAGGCTGTATAGAGTCTCCCCTGGTATGGCTATTGATATCAAAGACAGCTTTGTCCAAAATTAAGAGATACTATTATACTGCAGAACTAGCCAAATTAGTGTAAATTAAATGCCTATTTCACAGCTTTGAGTCCCTGCAGGAACCCTAAGCTTTCAGAAAGCTGCTTTGCTGCCTGCTCTTTCTTTTCAGTCTTTTGTTGTTGTCAAGGTAGTTGTTAAATTTATCTTTGTTTCCTACCTCATACCACATAGAGAAGAATAGTGGACAACATATATTTATTGCATTAAATTAAGTTTAAATTATCTAATGATTACTTA
Organism: Hylobates moloch; assembly: GCF_009828535.3. Lineage (NCBI taxonomy): Eukaryota > Metazoa > Chordata > Mammalia > Primates > Hylobatidae > Hylobates > Hylobates moloch. The sequence continues at coordinate 52,482,812 of NW_026652286.1, read as the reverse complement.
ATATACAAGGGTTTAAAATACACATGTGTCAGGAATAGTACCAAATATATGTATTCACTTATTTAAACAGAAGAGCCTTAATATGCCTTAAATCCCAGCACAGATCTGTGCTAGACTGTGTTCAGATGTAGGCATACAATTATAAGTTAGACCTCTTCCTTACCCCAAAAACTTTAAAATAGAAAAAAAGAGAAATCTCTATCCCTAGAGAAAGAGACAGAGAAATATACAACTACCAGAGAAATTCATGTAGCACTGGTTTAATAGTAATGTGATTTTGGGACATCAGAGCTGATAGGATTGTTATATTCCCAACACCTAAAGAATGACCAGCATAAAGCAGGTACACAATGGATGTTGAAGTGATGGAACAATGACTTTTTTCCTCCTCTTTTCAAAATATCAATCATGGTTTCCCTTTCTTCTCAAAGATTCAAGAAAAACAGAGGGAGCAAAGTAGAAAGATAAGGAAATAGAATATTTTCTGCTGCTTTTTCAGGTTAACAATCCAGCAAAACCCTTCCCTCTGGGCTTTTTCCGTTGCAAAATTTGACTAAAGTTCATCCCATCAACATGCCAAATGCCTCCCACCAATGTTATCATTTGGGACCCTTTTAGTGCTAATAAATTTGTTGGTAAAATTGGGGAAAAAAGTCTAATTTAGGAGAACAATTCAGTAGAATCTCTACTCTCTAAGAAGCCTGAAAGTCATCACTGTATGCAGTCTACTAGCTGGGAGTTGCACAGGCATTGGGAAGATTATGACTTTGTTACTTTAAGAACTCGGCACATAAGTGATTTGCATGCAACTTTGTGTTTGCCTAGAAGACCATGTCTACATATAGCAAACAGGGAAAATATAATACTTTGCTAAATTTCCTATTAAACACCAGGGTATTTGTTTCCCATCATTATTAATTACCCTGATATTTGTGAGCAAACAAGAGTTTTGTCTCTCTTGCTTAATTGAAATTTTGTTATAAGCAAGCAGAAGTATTGGAAATGACCATATATGTATGCATATACACGGCTACAGGCTTTTAAACCATTTCTTTATTTAGTAAAGAATGACCGAATTATTTCTAAGTGGAATGCACTAATGCTGAGGAAAGGCGACCTATACTAGCTCTAGTTGAAGTCCTACTATGTGTCAGACCCTTTGTACTCATACACTATCCTATTAACTCTGTGCAATTATTAGCACAGTTTAATTATCATCTTCATTTTGAAAGTGGGGAATCAGTGACTTAAGTTAAATAATTTATATAAGGTCACATAGCAAGTTGTAGAACTAGGATTTAAGACATAAGGTTGATTTGAATCAACTTTAAAACACTATTTTAAACCTAGGACCTTCCTACCTGAAAACAGTATACAAAGATAAGTAATGTTTCTTATCCACCTGTAGCTTCCTGTTAGCCCACATCAGCCGCTCTCAACTGGGGACAATCGTGTCTCTCCAGAAGATATTTGGCACTGCCTTGGAACATTTTTGATTGTGACAGTTGGGAGTTGCTACTAGCATCTAATGGGTAGAGGGCAGGGATGCTGCCAATCCCCCTACAACACACAGGGCAGGCCCCTACAACACACAATTGTCCAAAATGTGAATAGGTCCAAGGGAGAAACCTTAAATAAATGAAGATAGAAAATATCATATTATCTTAAGTTCTTGTTGTTGCTAACAATAAAAACTGTTAGTAACTACTTTAAACTTTTTTAAAAAAAAGTTATTAGAAAGTATTGTAGTATCTTGTGTTATGGAAAGAGAAGTAAACAACTCAAGACTCAGGAGTCGATGGCTGTTTAGGAGTCTCAGTAACAGAAATGCCTGGGCTTCCTTCTCTGGAAAGCTGCTATGAACATGTTTCACTCAGTGCCTAGAGAATTCAATTTCTCTCTCTAGGAAAAAAAGAAGTTAGATTAATTCTGGTTGGGTCAGGCTACTGTGCCTGGGTGCTTGGTGGAGTATGACTCACTTATTGTGCTAGAGACCATTTCTAAAAAATGCAGCTTTCCCAAGATCAGCCTACCACCAACCTGTAGTCTCCTGACATGAGTCAGTAAGCAGTATGTCACTTAAATACCTTCTTTGGCTTTTCAGCACCAAATATTAAATATATAACTGTTAATATATTTTAAAACCCTTAATGTTGTTTGAGATTCCAACTAAATGACCACTTAAGGCTGTAGAGACGTTGAGGTTTGACTTGATCTTTAGATCTGAAGCCATAATTTAGCTTCTAAGGAACATAACTATATTTAGCTTAGCTCTTTGGGAAATTGGGCTTCATTCATGGCTCTCACCTTGCCTACAAAACTGTAAATCAAATTCTTTCAACCCAGTGCCACAAGGCACTACTATTTTCATTTAGGTTTATATTCAGCAAATGTTTACAGAACATCCATTATGTTTATAATCGCGATGTTAAATCCTTATCTATTATTTCACTTAGCCCACCTTAAGGAGAGGAAGACTCGAAGAGGGCAAGTAACTTGCCCAGTTTCACATAGTGAGTACAGAAGCCAAGACTCGAAAACACTGGTGTGCTGGTTGAAGTCTTTTACCACCTTTCTCCTGCTTCAGTGTTCGGTCCTGTGACCTGAAGTCTGGCCCTCCTGATGTCTTCAGGGGTTCCTTGCCCTCTGCTCTCTGGTAGGGTTTGGCTGATGGGAGGTGACAAGAAGAAACATGCTGGTAAATGGAGAGAAAAGTTGGAGTATGTCTCTCCCCTTCCTTCTGGTTTTTGGTAATAGCTTCTTTCTCTGTGACTATAGCTGCTGGTAGGTGCAACTTCCTTCATGACCCTGGCTCTCACAGGTCCTAAGGACCCCCTTTTCTCCCTGTGACTTTTCAGGCATAATTGTGGGGAAGTTTTCTTGCTGTTGCTTGCCCATCTCTGAGTACCTCAATATTTTGTTCTCTTTAACTTTGTTCTCTTTAACTTTGACAGTTTTTTATTTTTATTTTAGGTTTGGGGGTACATGTGAAGATTTGTTACATAAATAAACGTGTCACGGGGGTTTATTATACATATTATTACATCACCCAGGTATTAAGCTGAGTACCCAATAGTTATCTTTTCTGCTCCTTTCCCTCCTCTCCCCCTCCCATCTCAAGTAGACCCCAGTGCTTCTTTGTGTCCATAAGTTCTTATTATTTAGCTTCCACTTAAAAGTGAGAATGTGCAGTATTTGGTTTTCTGTTCTCATATTAGTTTGCTAAGGATGATAGCCTCCAGCTTCATCCATGTTCCCGCAAAAGACAGGATCTCATTCTTTTTTATAGCTGCATAATATTCCATGGTATATATGTACCACATTTTCTTTATACAGTCTGTCATTGATGGGCACTTAGGTTGATTCCATGTCTTTGCTATTGTGAACAGTGCTGCAATGAACATTTGAGTGTATGTGTCTTTATGATAGAATGCTTTATATTCCTCTGGGTATATACTCAATAATGGGATTGCTGGGTCAAATGGTAGTTCTGCTTTTAGCTCTCTAAGGAATAACCATACTGCTTTCCACATGGTTGCATTAATTTACACTCCCACCAACAACTACATTTTCTCTGCAGCTTTGCCAGAATTTGCTATTTTTTGATAATAGCCATTCTGACTGGTGTGAGATGGTGTGTCATTGTGGTTTTGATTTGCATTTCTCTCATGATCAGTGCTATTGAGCTTTTTTTTGTATGCTTGCTGGCCACATGTATGTCTTTTTTTGGAAAGTGTCTGTTTATGCCCTTTGCCCACTTTTTAATGCGGTTGTTTTACTCTTGTAAATTTAAGTTCCTTATAGATGCTGGATATTAGACCATTTTGAGATGGATAGTTTGCAAATATTTTCTCCCATTCTGTAGGTTGTCTGTTTACTCTGTTGATAGTTTCTTTTGCTGTGCAGAAGCTCTTAAGTTTAATTAGATCCCATTTATCAATTTTTGCTGTTGTTGTGATTGCTTTTGGTGTCTTTGTCACGAAATCTTTGCCCATTCCTAGGTCCAGGATGGTATTGCCCAGGTTATCTTCGAGGGTTTTTATACTTTTGGGTTTTACATTTAAGTCTTTAATCCATCTTGACTTGATTTTTGTATATGATGTTAAAAAGGGGTCCAGTTTCAATCTTCTGCTTATGGCTAGCCAGTATCCTAGCACCATTTACTGAATAGGGAATCTTTTCCCCATTGCTTCTTTTTGAACCTTGAGTATTTTTATAAACTGTCTTCAATAAATTTTCTTGTCTTAAACCTTTCTGAGTAGAATTTTAGCTGCTGTATTCTAGTTCTTTGTCTGATATATTCTGTCTCTGAAGCTATGGGTGAGCTGTCCCCTGAATTGAGTGCCTCTCACTGGGGCTCTGAATGGGAGCCCCACTCAGGTATCTCATGAAATGTTCTCAGTGCCTGAGACTGGGACCACAGCTTGGGAAATGTGATTTACTGTTGATAGGTTCCTAGAATATCAATTCACAGATTTTTATCCAATGTGTTTTAGAAATACCAGCACTCCCTAAATGACTTAAAATATATATTTTCGATAAATATATGAGGTGATGCATGTATTAATTAGCTTGATGTAGCCCTTCCACAATGAATACATATTTCAAAACAACATGTTGTACATGATAAATATATACAACTTTTATTTGTCAATTTAAAATAATTAATTAAAACTATATATTTTTTTCATTAAATTCTAATTGTGTTTATCTTGGCTGCTGAAAACTCAGAGCAAAATTTATTATCAATTACAGTAATTCTATTTGTTTTTAGAGTATTTTTATTACCTTCTACTATTTATTTTTATTACCCTTTTAGCATGCATTGTGTGTTTGTGTGTGTGTATATATATTTAATATATTTCTTGTGCTTTTTAAGGAAAATTGGTTTATATGTTATTTATAATAGCTTGGTGCAAGGGAAAAATACTAGAATTGGACTAGGAACTCTGTTTCAGCACAGATTTGCAGAGTTAAAGTTAAGCTTTCTTTTCATTTGTGAAATGGGATTAATGTGTGAATTAACCCAATTTGTGTTAAATCACTTAAATTTAAAATGGAATCACAAGTGTATTTTTAAAAATTTTTTATGACATTTTGAATGATGTCAATGAGAGGAATGCTGTTGATGATATTCTTTTTTTTTATTTTTTGAGAAAATGTCTCGCTTTGTCACTCAGGCTGGTGTACAGTCGCATTACCATAACTCATTGCAACCTTGATCTCCTGGGCTCAAGGGATCCTCTCACCTTAACCTCCTGAGTAGCTAGGACTACAGGTATACCACCACCTGACTAATTTTTTTATTTTTATTTTATTTATTTATGTTTTGTAGCAACAGGGTCTTGCCATATTGTGCATGCTAGTTTCAAGCCTCTGGGCTCAAGTGATCCTCCTGCCTTAGCCTCCCAAAGTGCTGGGATTACAGGCATGAGCCACCACACCAGCCTCTTGTTTGTGATATTTCTACTTCCAGTTAGTGGGCAAGCAAGGTGTGTTTTCAGAGATAGAGGTCAAAACCTTTCGCACCCTGTTGGATTGAAGGCTGTCTAAAGAAAGCAAGGTAGAGGGGATACCTAGGAATATCTACTGAAGAAAACACAGGTTGAAAGTAGAATATGATGCCACTAGTATAGTCTAATATATTGTAGGTGCTTTATAAATGTGTATTGAATTAGTGAATGACTACATGAATAATAGGCATTGAAAACTACTCAAAAAAAAAAGAGTGAAAGTCCTCTGTACTGACATCTCAAAGGAGTTCCTGTTAGTTATTATCATCATGTCCAATGATTTTTTATGCAACCAGAACTCAGAATTCGAGACCACTGATAGCCTCTGGGACAGAATAAATCTAAGGGTGCCTCTTGGATGGCTGAGTTGTGGTTAAGGAGGGAGAGGTAAAGAGGGGATGGGTAAAGAGAGAGAAGAAAGCTCAGCTATTAGCTTGGGGTTCAAGTTAAGAATTCCTTCCATACTTATGGAGATTAGCATGAGCAGTGGCTATTGGCCAGGGTATCAGGATATAAATCCAGATAGGTATGTAGGCATGTGTTTATAAAGAACCACTTGTTAATTTTTTTTTTTTTTATTATTTCTAGCCTGTAAACTTGGGAAGTGATAAATCTTACTAAGTGACAGCTTTTGGTTTTTATTTGATTTCTAATCTGACAATGGAGATAATGATGACAATTTTAGAGTTCTTGTGATGAATACACATTAAAATCCCTTCATTGTGTTTAGCAATCTAAAAGCTGCCACAGTTATAGTTGTTTTTACTAAAAAGAATATAGTTTTCCAGGCCAGAGTTGTACAAGATATAAGTTTGACCTAATGCTAAGTCTCCTGGAGTTAACCCTGACTTAATGACTTTTAATAAAAGAAAGAGGGACATGATGATTTTAATAGGACTGAGACAGCCATGAAGCAGCTTCAGCTGGAACCTAAAAGAATAATGACATGATGGAGACTGACATTGAGGAATTTTTGTAACATCCTAAGTTGTGAGAAGAGCAAAGCTGGAAGCCACCAGAAGGAAGCTGCTGTTGGGGGGAATTTTCTACAGATACAACCCCTTCATAGAGAAGAGAAAAGAGCCAGGATAAGGAGATTGCCTGTAGAAGGGAGGTTTAAAAATTCATAAAAAAACAAGATGACCGTTCCTGTGGAGTCTACTGAGAAAAAGTAATTTAAAACATTTTATACATTAAAATAAACCTGGTGTATTAGTTTGTTCTCATGCTGCTAATAAAGACATACCCAAGACTGGGCAATTTACAAAAGAAAGAGAGGTTTAATGGACTTACAGTTCCAAGTGGCTGGGGAGGCCTCACAATCATGGTGGAAGGCAAAGAGGAGCAAGTCGCATCTAACATGAATGGCAGCAGGCAAAGAGAGAGCTTGTTGTGCAGGGAAACTCCCATTTTTAAAACCATCACATCTCATGAGATTTATTCACTATCACAAAAAACAGCACAGGAAAGACCTGCCTCCATGATTCAATTACTTCCCATCATGTCCCTATCACAACATGTAGGAATTCAAGACGAAATGTCGAGGGGCACACAGCCAAACCATATCACCATACCATTCCACCCTCGGCCCCTCCCAAACCTCATGTTCTCATATTTCAAACTAAATTATGCCTTCACAGCAGTCCCCCAAAGTCTTAACTCATTTCAGCCTTAACTCAAAAGTCCACAGTCCAAAGTTTCATCTGAGACAAGGCAAACCCCTTCCCCCTGTGAGCCTGTAAAATAAAAAGCAAGTTAGTTACTTCCTAGATACAGTGAGGGTACAGGTATTGGGTAAACGCACCCATTCCTAATGGGAGAAATTAGTGAAAATAAAGGGGCTACAGGCACCACGCAAGTTTGAAATTCAGCAGAGCAGTCAAATCCTAAAGCTCCAAAATGACGTCCGTTGACTCCATGTCTCACATCTGGGGCATGCTGATGCAAGAGGTGGATTCCCATGGAATTGGGCAGCTTACCCTCTGTGAGTTTGCAAGGTACAGCATTCCTCCAGGCTGTTTTCACAGGCTGGTGTTCAGTGTCTGCAGCTTTTCCAGGTGCACAGTGCAAGCTGTCAGTGAATCTATCACTCGGGGGCTGGAGGACAGCGGCCACCTTATCACAGCTTCACTAGACAGGGCCCCAGTAGGGACTTTGTGTGGTGGCTCTGGCCCCACATTTCCCTTCTGCACTGCCCTAGAAGAGGTTCTCCATGAGGGCCCCGCCCCTGCAGCAAACTTCTGCTGGGCATCCAGGTGTTCCCATACATCTTTTGAAATCTAGGCAGAGGTTCCCAAACCTCAATTATTGACCTCTGTGCACCTGCAGGCTCACCACCACTTGGAAATTGCCAAGGCTTGGTGCTTATACCCCCTGAAGCCATGGCTCAAGCTCTACGTTGTCCCCTTTCAGCCATGGCTAGAGTGGCTGTGACACAGGGCACCAATTTCCTAGGCTGTACACAGCATGGGGACCCTGGGCCTAGCCAGTGAAACCATTCTTTCCTTCTAGGCCTCAGAGTCTGTGGGAGGAGCTGCCGTGAAGATCTCTGACATGGCCAGGAGACATTTTCCCCATTGTCTTGGGGATTAACATTCGGCTCCTCCTTACTTATGCAAATATCTGCAGCCAGCTTGAATTTCTCCTTGGAAAATGGGATTTTCTTTTCTATTGCATTGTCAGGTGGCAAATTTTTAAAACCTTTATGCTCTGTTTCCCTTTTAAAACTGAATGCCTTTAACAGCACCCAAGTCACCTCTCGAATACTTTGCTGCTTAGAAATTTCTTCCTCCAGATACCGTAAATCATCTCTCTCATCACCATCTGTGACCAAGTCAGACTGGATTTCATTGTCCATATCATCGTCTGAATTTTCGCCAAAGCCATTCAACAAGTCTTGAGGGAGTTCCAAACTTTCCCACATTTTTCTGTCTTCTTCTGAGCCCTCCAAATTGTTCCAACCTCTGCCTGTTACCCAGTTCCAAAGTCACTTTCCAATTTTTGAGTATCTTCAGCAGTACCCCACTCTACTGGTACCAATTTACTGTATTAGTCCATTCTCATGCTGCTGATAAAGACATACCCAAGACTGGACAATTTACAAAAGAAAACGCCAGCCCTCCGCATGGCTGGGGAGGCCTCACAATCACAGTGGAAGGCAAGGAGGAGCAAATTACATCTTATATGGATGGCAGTAACAAAGAGAGAGCTTGTGCAGGGAAACTCCCGTTTTTAAAACCATCAGATCTCATGAGACGTATTCATTATCATGAGAACAGCATGGTAAAGACCTGCCCCCATGATTCAGTTACCTCCCACCAGGTCTCTCCCACAACACATGGGAATTCAAGATGAGATTTGGGTGGGGACACAGTAAAACCATATCACGTGGATATAACATGGAATCTAACACACATTTTGGAATAAACTTCTGAAAAGTACTAAGACCATAAAGTCATGTTGAATTTTTAGTTTGCCTCTTTGGGCTGTGGCTGCAGAACCTCAGCTATAGACATCTGTGCTTCTCCAACATGGAAAGCTTTCAAGGAGACATTTCAGAAGCTCTGCTTTAAAGGCATAGGTTCTCTTGATTTTGGAACCAAGCATATTTACAAAGTGAATGATCTCGAACACATCATTTAATAGCTGTGAACCAACCCATTAAGTGGGAATAATAATTTCAACACAATTATTATGAGGATTAAATAAATGACTTTGACAGACTCCATGTATCTGGTCCACAATAGGGGCCAGCTTAGTTAGTTCTTTCCCCCTGATTCCCACTTGTTTATACATTGTTATAAAACCAACTGAAAACTAGTGATACCTCCCCTGAGTTTCTCAGTAGCAAATTCTTGGTTCAACTTAACTGTGTTCCACAGCTCAGTAGGTGAGCAGTAGATGCAACAAAAAAATCATGAAATGCAATCTGTCTCTCTAATAAAAATGAGAAAATTACAAACATAAACTTCATTCATAAAATACAGAAATAATTAGTTCACTGCCCTGTTCATAATATCCTGTTTCTCGAGTGCCCTAAACCAGGATGTTTCACTGAAACTCATGGCATTTATTGATCTAATTTATAGTTTTTTATTGTTTGCTAGAACCATAGATTATCAAGACTTGACAATATTAGCCCAGGAAATCGGGATTCATCTAACAGAAATACAAATTCCATATATTCTTCACACATTATATTTAAACACTCAGTTTTCTTTCAAGTTCAAATCAAGGTACTACAGATATTTGCAGGTTGAAATTAATAAATGCATGAAGTAAATAGATGAAATAAATAGTACCTTTTTGCTTCAAAGAGAGAATTCTAAATACCACACAAAAGCAGTGGATTGAGGGTAGTTAAATGAATGTGCTGCTTCACCTAGCAGGTTATAAAGTCAAGGAGCTCATTAATCCCCACAAGGTTACCAGTTTAAAAATGTAGGAAAGAAGAGACAGCACAGTATGCTGGAAAGCATCAGACACACCTAAGTTTCAATCCCACCTCTACCATGTAAGTATTGCTTAAGTGTACAATTGACAGTGTCCTTGTTTACAAAAAGGGGCATAATAAATACTTGCTTATAGGCTTGTTGCCAAGACAGAATGACAGAGGTCTGCAAAGTGCTGTGCACAGTGCTTACACATGGGCTATATTCCATAAACGCTGCTTTCTTTAGTTTTTAATATGTTGTAATAAAATAAGGGATTATGGGTTGTCCATATTCTTTTTCAACTTTTTTTAATCCATAAGATTCTCTCATTTTTCCACTTTTTTCCAAATGAAATCCTGTGCAGTTAGGATTAACTCCTCTTTCCCCATTTTTTTTTTTTCTTAATGAAATACCACGCAAGTAGTCATCCTATGCAGCTTATTACATAAACACATTTCCTCTGGACAAAATTTTATATATGTTTAGATATGTGCACACACACTTACAAATGTATTTGTTAAAATATTTTGAATAATGAGAAGTGAGGATAAGGAAGCTAAAAATATTAGTAATATAAATGAGAAATGAGAAATAACTTTTCAAGATGGGGACTTTTTGAGCTTGCTGCAGCAGCAGGGCTGGATCAGGCTACTCTGAAAGTTGGGTGGGAGAAGTGCTGGGCCTGTGGGTGGGGAGTCAGGAGTGGAAATTCTGTTCCCTTCTGCGGAGGGCACTTAACTTATCTGAGTCTCAGTTAATCACCTGAGAAGCAGCTACATTGAGATTCCCATTTTCCTGTGCTATTATGTAAAGCAAGGTATATTTCCATTAACTGTCAAAGCCCCATATTTTTAGCATGTAAAAGTTTTCTTAAACTGCTTCTCTCTGCCTTTTTGTTCTATAGACTAGTGAAATTTCTAAATTTCTAAATGTGTCATTTCATTAAGGATTAGATATCATGTACCAGTACCCAAGATTATTGTCAAAAAATTGTGTCTGCATGATTCCCTGAGTATTTTACATAATAATCTTTATTAGGAATGTCAGAGTACAGCTGTTTAATATCTTACCAGACTGTGATATACACTATACCAATTTTCACCCCTAGAAATAGTCAATTTTTGGATTTGAGGACCATCTGCTGCCCTGTCACATGTCACCTAGAGTGAGGCAGACAAAAGTGATGAACTGGTAAGATTCAGGGGAAAGACTGGGGCACTTTGATCTCTCTCTCTCTCTTTCTCGTTTTCTCTCTCTTCCTTGCATCTCTTTCACTCTCACTTTATTCTCTCTCCCTTAAAACTATGTTTATATAATAAAAAATGAGTTGATATACAATGTCACAGAACCAGATTTTTTTAAACAGTGGCTTTATATAACACATTCTCACGCCCCTCAATAAAATGAGTATTGTATAAGAGAGAAAATGTTGGTAAAAAAATATTAAAAAGTAAGACTTAAAAACTAAGACTTTCAAAAACAAATTTACAGAGAAAAGGAAACAGTATAAACCTACTTAACATCCTAAGGAAGATGATCTCGCCTTGAATTTTGGACCACCTGAAACTGAAGACTTGTGGAATCAAGGCAGAGGCCTACCTGGAATCAAGGCAGAGGCCTACCTGCAGTCAGTATTTATTAGTATCTCACATATGTAACACCAGAAGTGCCATTTGAATTGCAAATTAAATGCTCTCTCTATCTCTGGTGATTCTTTAAACTCTATCAATGTTTTCAGCTATCTGCTTTTTTATTTTCTAAGTGGTTTATAGCAAAACTTTGTTTAAATGATTAAAGAAGAAAGTTTTCCTAGGACAAAATAGAAAAGCTAAGATTGATGGTATAATTATAACCATAACAACAATATCTGTATTAGTCCGTTCTCACATTGCTATAAAGAACTACTTGAGACTGGTTAATTTATGAAGAAAAGAGGTTTACTTGACTTACAGTTTTAGAGGCTGTACAGAAAGTATGGTTAAGGAAGCCTCAGGAAACTTACAATTATGGCCGAAGGGCAAAGTGGAGGCAAGCTCCTTCTTCACACGGCGGAGAGAGCTAAGGGAGAAGTGTCACACGCTTGCCAATAATCAGATCTTGTGAGCACTCTATCACGAGAACAGCAAGAGAGAAATCTGCCCCTGATTCAATCACACCACACCCAACCAGGGCCCTCTTTCAACACTGGGAATTACAATTCCACATGAGATTTGGATGAAGACACAGAACCAAAGCATATCAACATTGCTGCTGATTTCAAAAATGGCAGAGCTCTTTAAGAAGTAGCATGATGGATTCTGGACTTTGGAATCATATAGATCTGAGTTTGAATCCTGTTTCTAACACTTCCTAGCTGTGTGACGTTGGACAAGTTATATAACTTTAGCTTCCTTTTACATAAAATAGGAATAGAAATTGTGTTCATTTTAGAGTTATTTTAATAATTAAACATGACTATATATATTCCTTAATACTAGACAAAATGTTAGCATTATTTGTCCTATTTTTTAATTTTATACAGATATAAATTATAGATAAGGAAACTGAGACACTGAGACTTATAAAGTTAATAAGGGGTGGAATCAGAATGTTATTTCTGTATTTTTACTTCATCTCATTCTCATTCTTTATATATCATCACAAATTGATACACTATAATTCAGCTTCTCCAGCAACTTGAGGTTCATCAATAATCATTTTTAGTGACTCACACTAGAGGAGAGATTTGACTGTACTTGGGAACTATTAATACATTCAAAAAGGTATTATAAATATAGTAGAAACTAGCCATAGCATTATAGCTTGTGTCCAAAACAATTAATCACATAAAATATAGGGTTGCACTATTGTGAAGTTTTTGAGGTGACCAGAGTTAGCCAGTTGGTATGAATGACTGACTTGTGCCTGGGTTTTTATTCTGTGGGGCACATTATTGGAAGGTTTCACTGTAGAGTTAATCATTTGGCTAAAACATAAAAGATAATGTTGATGTGGTGTAACTCTAAGGGGTAATGATAATAGTAACTATGGCAGGGACAGTGCTACCTTTAATGCTGATAAAATCTGGCTTACCATGTGGCCTCATTCCTGGGACACACATAGGAAGACTGTATTTACCAGCTTCCCTTGCATATGGCTATGTGACATCTGGCTGATGGGATATGAGTGGGATAGATTCAGAAAAAATTCCAGGAATTCTTAGAAAAACTCCATGAAATTCTTCAGATCTTTATACTTTTTGTGTTAACCTTGGAAGGCACAATAAAGATGCCTTAGTGATAGGATGGGAGCAGCTAAGGTCCCCATGTCACTACTCAGGGAATTGCCAAGGTAATTAAAGGAGGTATTAAGTTTATAAAATAGTGCCCAGAGTGTTTTCTTTTCTATCTTCAATTAAATTTGAAAGTTTATGTTTGTTAGGCAGGAATTAGATAAAATATTCATTCCCTTGTCATCATGATGCCACATTTCAGAAAACTGCTGCCAATTTAATGGCAATGATTCTTTGTGGCTGTGTGAGTCACTTAGAGAGACTTTTTCTAGATGAGCATAACCAAAGAAACACGAAGTATACATTATGGATGTTGGTTTCAAGAACTATGTTTTGTTTGTTTAGCAATGAGTAAAATGACTCTTTATATTGGTATGTGTGTTAGTGGGGAAGTGTTACATAGAGTATAGATTATGCTTTTGTATTTAAAATGTTTATATATGTGACAGTTATATGTAAATATATGATGTATAATATATGAGTGTATATACACACATACATGTACACACAAATTCATGTATAAATATAGTAACTAATGTAACCTTGAAAATACGTTACATTACCTCTGATGTGAAGAAAGAATTCAAAAAGCCTTCAGAAGCAGATTTTTTTTTTTTTTTTTTTTTACAATCTACAAGCATAAAAGCATAGCTTAGCACACTGATGAAAAGTCTTAAGAGGTATTTATGGTATCAGATGCTGTTTCAGAGAATAATTTTACTAATTTCACAACAAATAGTTCTTTGAGCATTTACTAATTACTAACAGCTTGATGCACGATTAGAGCAAGGTTTACAAAATATAAACAGTCAAATACATGGGTTAACTTTTCTTATAACACTAAATTTCAATTCCCATTCAATTTTGTTAAAAAATAACAAACAGATATTGAATGCCTTCAATGTGCCTGAGCATTCTGCCATTAGGGAAATTCAAAAATGAATTATATAGCACTCCTGCCCAAAAGGAATTTATAAGCTGGGGCTAACACTAAGTACCATTGCTATTCAATCTGCTTCTGTTTTCTCTCTTGCGTTTTGTGGAAAAATGTCAGCTTCCACCACATTTCCTTGTGTGATGCCTTGTATCATGTGTCCTAGCAATTTACTGTCCCTGACCTCTCCCAAACAGGCCTCCAAGCCTCCAAAAAATGGGAATCCAACTGTGTTTGGCAACACCTCAGAAGGAAGGTGTTAATTCACTTTCTTAAGATTGCTAATTAAATATGGAATATTTTACTTCATCCTCTTATTACAAAGAAGAACCACTTCACTGCCTATTTTAAGAAAGGTCTTAAGCAGTTTTCATGTAGTCATTGTTGCTGCGACTTTTATCTTCTAGATCTGAAAAGTGAAGTTTGAAGAAGGCATGAGTGTACGTGATTTCTTTGTGTTTCGGGTTAGGCTTTGAGTCAGGCGGACTTGGTGGATTTGGGCTCATATTTTTCTTGCTCTGGCATAGTGCAGAAGACCGATACTTCCTTTCACTTCTGTTCTTGAGTCACAAGCATGCTGCAGGATTAAAGTATATAATATATTAAAAACAATAAATAATAGCTGTTAGCATTCTTAATATCATTTATTATTTATATATTACAGAAACTAATTTCTTTTGCTACCAGAAATACTTATCCCAATGTTTTCTGAACATAGTTCAGATGTTTCACATCTTCTCTCAGTGTTTTCTGAACTATGTAAAATTATATACCAGATATGAAATCCATATTGATGGATTCAAAGTATAGTTTGCGACATAGGTAAAAAGGAAAACCTCTTAAATTATAAATGTGCTATTTTGTAGGATATTCTAACTAATGGCTCACTTCTAATCTTTGAAGTCTTTTTTCTCATAAAATTTACTTTTAATTAATGTTTTAAAAAGTACATATATAACACATTAGTTGTCTTTTGGTTCACACTTCTGCCATTTAATGATCCTGTAAAAATAATTTGTTGGTTTTTTTTTCCGTTTAAGGTTTTTAAAACAGAAACATTTATAAACAGAGCTATACAGGATGCATTTACAGTAAGGCAGAACATCTCAAAGTGTGGTCTGCAGACATGTGGGTGTCCCTGTGACCTTCTCAGGGGGTTCATAATATCAAGACTATTTCCATAATAGTACTAAGAAAATATTTCCCTTTTAAGCTGTGTTGACATTTGTACTGATGGTGCAAAATCAATGATCGGTAAAATTGTTGACCTTTTGCATGAATTAGGGCAAAGGCACCAATTTATATGAGTGTCATTGCATTTTTCAGCACCACTTTTTTAAAACCCAATTTTATTTAAGAGTATCATTGATAAAGTTGTAGAAATTATCAATTTTATTAAATCTTTAAATAGAAGACTCTTTTTTATTATTCTGTATGATGAAATGGATATTCATATGAAGCAATTCTGCTGCAAATTGAAATATGATGGTTGACTCAGTAACAAAAGCAGTGGTATGATTGAGTTATGAGCTGAACTAACCACTTTTTCAAGGGGAATCATTTTTACTTGAAAGAATAGTTTACAAACAAAATTATGGTTATTTGGGCTTGGTTATATAGTAGAGATTTTCTTGAAAATAAAGGAAGTGAACCTGTTATTTCAAGGGAAACAATGACAATATTTGCTGCCAGTGATAAAATTCAAGCTACCAAGTGAAAATTAGAAATTTGGGAAACTTGTATTCACTACTCTAAGCTTGACAGCTTCCCAATACTAAAAGACTTTTCTGTTGAGATCATTGGTGATACTAGCAAATGTAATTTTGTGATGTTTTATTAAAAAAAGAACGGTGAACATTTGCAAGATCTGGATAACTCAATGAATCAATTTTTTTTTCTAAATGTCTAATGCATAACATAAAACCATGCATGGGTAAAAGATCTATCAAAGTGTAAAATAGACCAGTGGATTTTAATGTAACACAAAAAAATTCATTGACATGTTTGCAGATTCCACAATGCAAATATTATTTAAAAAACTCTACTTGTCAAGATTTGGTGCAGTACCAATTATCTGTAAAAACTATTAAAATATTCCTCAGTTTTCCAACTACATATATTTGTGAGGCTGTATTGTCTTTCTATACTTCAATGAAAACAGCATATCGAAACAGATTGAATGCAGAAGCAGATTTGAGAATTCAGTTGTCTTCGATTAAGTCTAACAATAAAAAAATGAAAATGTTAAAGGCAACTTTAGTATTTTGTTTTCATTTGAAAAAGTTAGTTATTTCTCATAAAATTGTGTTATTTATTTTGACTTTTAAAATAATACATTAATAAACACATTATTTTACAATTCTAAGCTTTAATTTCTAACATAGCAAATATTGAAAGATATAACCTACAAAAACCACAGCTTTCCGGAGGCCTCAATAATTTTTAAAAGTGTAAAAGCATCCTGAGACCACAGACTTTGAGCACTTGTCTAGAAAACCTGGAAAAAAATGCAGAATAGGGTTGAAGGCTATATACAAAACAACTCTACTCTCTGTTGGATCTTTCCCAGGCTGAGTTAATATGTCTCAGTGTCTTTACCAATAAAATGGGTATATTAAATATTCATAGGGCTGTTTTGCCACTTAAATGGCTTATTGTCATATAATAAATGTTAACAGCTGTTATTATGAACCAAGGCCAGGAATAACAAAACATAGACCCAGATTAATTACAGTGAAGTTTATTACTATTATTGTCTGTTCAAATCGTTTAAACCATAATGATGGTTGCCTCTTGCCCTGGACATACTAATAGTACCTACTCTACATTTTCCATATCTTTTCACTGCTCCTTTTATGTCCAAATTCAATTCAGTCTCTGGATAGAGCTTCCTCCTAGACACTTTACCTCAATAGCCAACAGCGAATCTCTTCTCTCCTATAGATGATTTCCATGTAATAATCTTGCATTTCCACCCATTAATCAAGCAGTAAGCAGTGTGCTAGCCCCTATGGGCAAGTGTCATGTGTCACACATTGTTTGTATTCCAGTACTTTTTATGGCAGTGTAGGCCCTTCATCAAATCTGTGAATTTAGCTGAAGTCACTGATAACATGAATTATTTCAGTAGAGCTATGACTGGTTAAAAACAATTTTGATCAAAACTTGAGAGATAAAAGAGCAGCTTTGCACTCTTCCCTCATCCCCTCCTTTCCATTTACCCATTCAACAACCTGCCAATCCATGTAACATGTATTCAGCATTAATATGGAAAACTTCATTTACTTAATTCTAAGATGTCAGTGATAACATAATGCACCATCAATTTAACCACAGGTTAGAAGAGAGGAAGAGGGAAAAACATTGAATAGATAATAAACATGATTCTTATAAAATGGAGCAACAGTAGTATACATTTATCTGCATGACCGGAAGCAATACTCTTCTTTAGTATGACCATCAACATTTTAGACTAAACCTTCTTTTTAAGCCTAGAAAGTCTTATGCATGAATCTCTTTTAGCCACCAATTAGTGTGCAAAATATCACGGTGACAGTTTTCTGTTCCCGATAATCTCTGCTTGTCATCAAGGCCGCTTTGCCATATTTTAGGCTGATATAATAATTTTGAGACAAAGAAAGAAAACCTGGAATTTTTCACATTTGGATGAACTTAGCATTTTGAAATTTTCTGTAACTGGATTACATATTACGGTAAGTGAAATAGCTCTGTTTGCAAGTCAGCCAAAGGCTTTTGACAGATAGATGTTATATTCCTGAGTGGTAGTCCTTCATGATGAATAAATTGGTCATACTAACCTCTTCTAGGGCTGAAAATACCATTATCTATTCCCAGAAATGTGACAGTTTCTACTGACTCTAACTGCAATGCCTGCTGCATGACAGACAGTCTTTGGCATACACAATAACTGTTCATTTCAATGGACTTTTTAGCACTGTATAATCTTTCTGAAGACATTTTAAATGACAATTGGGGATCAAAATTTAAGTCAAACTTTAATTTTATATCATGTTAACAAAGTAATCCAAATCAGGTAACAGTAGTATGAACATAGTATGAACACAGATAGGAGCACATGTATGTCCACAGGTAAAGAGAAGTTATGTTGCCACACATTCTTCTGCTTAGTGGCTGCATTTTTCTTTTTTACAAAAATTATAAAACATATTCCAATATCAAATACCTTAAAATGTAAAAAATATGTATTTTTAAATCAAGGAACTATATGATATATATATATATATATATGAATACATATATGTATTCTGTGTGTCTGTCTATATATACACATTTACATAAACACACATAACATATATGTATACTATATATATATGTATATCCACACATGCACACAGCAAATATGTAGTCTACATAGTCTTGTATAGCTGATATTAGATGTGGCATAAACAGTGATCAGATGAGTGTGTTTGGGGTTGTGTATCATTAATGTCATTGTAGATCCAGAGTAGGAAATCATTCCCTAAAAATAGCACAATCATAATAAGGGCATTCTAAGTGAGTGGGGGGTAATTAAATTGGTTTCTAAAAATATTTATCTGTTGCTTTCCTGACAAAACACCTGACATAATGTTTTGGGGATAAACAGTCCTTAAGCATAAGACCTGCAGTTAGAGAAAAACAAAGAGGGTTAAAGTATCTTGAAGGATAAATTATGACAAGTTTTCAGTTCTGAAGTCAGGCCACACAGAGGTGAGAAGTCCAGGAAATGTAAAGAAAAGTGAGATTTAGATAGAAAAAATGAAGGAAGGTGTGGGGCAGATGTGCACAAGGGACTTTGTAAGCATAAACACCTAGTGTGCAATTTTAAATTGTGTACTGTCGTGCATTATAACCCTCATACTTCCCTGTTTTTGGCCCCTCACCACTTGTGAGCCCTGCTTTGGGATAATTAAGGAAAAGTCGTTGTGTTTCTTGTTTAAGTGACAGAAAAAACATCGAGTGGAGAGATGCGAATACCATCTTGAAGGGAGAATTGATAAAGTCAGGGATTTCAATAGAAGCATAAATATGAAATAAGAGGTGACTAAAAAAACATGAGTTTCCTGAAAATCATGGAGTCAGTGGACTGGGGAAGTTTGCATTTCCCACTGAGCTAGAGATGGAGCCTCAGGGAAGTTTAGTTTTATTTTACCAGATGTATAACATGCATACAGTCAAGTGAACACTTTTAAAATATACAGTTTGATGAATTTTTACACACACACTCATACAACCATCCCCCAGGTGAATATATAAAATATTTTCAACAACTAGAAAGTTTTCTTTTTCCATTTCCCATTCAGTAACCCATAACAGCTATTCACTATTTTCTATCAGTAAAGGTAAGGTTCTCAAGATATTTTATTTATTTTGTAAGTAATTCAAATATAATGGAACAAGCTGACCCTAGAAAGATATATGATTTGAGGACATCTATGTTATTGCCATATGTGATACAATATATTTAACTTTATGTATATGAAGTATTTACGCTTGGGTCATCATTTTCTCAAGCCCTTTAGCTGACAAGAGATAGATAGGCAGATAGGCAGATAGATAGATAGGCAGATAGATAGATGATAGATAGATAGATAGATAGATAGATAGATAGATAGATAGATAGTTATAGTTCAGCAAACTGAGGCACATATATACTATATGAGAGGTCCAGCGTCACTTGATTGTACATGATGAGGCCAGGATTCAAATACAGACAATCTGATTTGAGCAAGAGAGCTTAACCAATACTGTCTCCCGTCAATTTTCTGGTCCAATTCTTAGAGTTTTCAGATTTTAATTACAGGCATCATGGTCTACTAAGAACATTGAACTAGTCTTAGTAGTAGTCTACAGAGCAGGATTTAGCCTTGGCCCTGATATTCACTGAGCAGCACCCTAGACCAGTGATAAGCTTTACATATGTATCTTTTGCTAGAGAAGTCAGCATTTTGTTTATGGGTCTCTCTGATAGAGGAGCTCATGAGCTTTCTACAGAGGAAGGGGGGCTATAGTATGAGGTGAGAGAATTTTCATATAGGATAGGATTTTCTCTCACTACGATCTCTCTAAAACATTCCACAATTGGTTCACTTACTTGGAGTTTTGCTATACAAGACCTGCAGAAAAATAAAATAAAAAATTCATCTGATTTAAAAAGTATTCATGACTTCATCCTGGCTTTAGAGTCCAGAACATTTAAAAAGGGAGGATAAAAAGCATTGCCTACCTTAATGTCATTTTTTACACACTTGAAGACTAAATGATATAATAATGGGGCAGAGTAGACTTTTGTGTCTGAAAGTGATATTATTATGTAAAGTCATGTTCAGCGAATTACATAGGTTCCACCCAAGGCTGTGTTGCCTTCCACACTGGGCTCACATCCTCTGGGTCATCTCAGTTTGACAATCTGGGTAAACATTGTCACCATTCAGTCTAACCTTGTGTGTCTGTCATCCCAAGCCAACCTTTTCAGGGCTATGAATCTCCTTGCTGCTTCTAAAGACAGCCCATAAATTCTTATTTTAACCCATCTCTTATTACTTCATCGAAACAAACACTTTTACAGGATATAAACTTGGGAAGTGCCAAAGCTAACAATTTCTTACAAAATTTTCCTCCACCATGGTTGTTTTGCTTAGCCCCTGTTCTCACTAATACCCAAAATCTAGTAAGATAGACTTTGAGCCTTCTCTAGTTCAGGATGATTCTGTCCTCCAGGAAGGTGGTTCTCCCTGTTTCAGGTTTAAAATAAAATAGCCGAAGAGAAATGGATGGGAACATGAACCTAGTGATCAATTTCCTCCAAATGGGAATTTCTACATCTGAAAATTTCCAGGCCTTGTTTTCACGTAACAGAACTTGATGTGAGTAATCATCAGAACGTGGATAGTCAGAGCAGTGAACCGGGAATCAGGAGGCCAGTGATAGGGCCCACGCTCTGCCCTCTAAAAACTGTCACTGACTTACTATACATATTGTGCTGGGTTCTACAGGGTGTCTGTCCTATATCTAGAGAGGAAAATTGAGGTACAGAAAGAGTACTCAAAGTACCTGTTCAAGGTAATGCTGCTGGTTATATTCTTACTTTGTTTCAAACACCTGTCTGTTTAACACTAAAAGGCTGTGTTGCTTTCCCACACCCTTCCATACAGCCTTTGATACACTACACAGTTTCCCTAATTCAGTAAAATATTTATGGAGTACCTACTACGCAACAGGTACTATGCTAAATGCTAGGTATAAAATAATGATCAAAATAGATTTCAAGCCAAGGGAGAAGATAGAGATTAGCCAATTAATCACCCACACAGTTCACTCACCAGTAGCAAGAGGAGGTCCATTCAGCTATGGAAACATGTAATAGAGAACAATTAATCAGACTGGTCAGGGAAGACTTTCTTGAAGAAATAAAAACTAGACTAATAGCTGCAGGATCAAAAGGCAAGGGGAAACATTGACATAAAAACATTCCAGGGAAACAGAAAAGCATGTACAAAGGCACTGTAGCAGGAGAGATTACTGATGTTAGAAGACTCCAAAGGCACAGTGTCAGGCAATAGAGATCAAGGATGGACAGGGGTTCAAAATAAGGTTTAGGAGGTTGATAGGGCCAGGTCAGATAGGATTTCATAGGTCCCTGTAAGAATTTCAGCCTCTACCCAAAGTGTAATAGGAAATCATCTAAATGTTTCATTACATTTAATGTAATCAACTATGTGTTTCAAAAATTTACATAGCCAAGAAAATCTTGAAATAAAACAAGACTGAAGGACTCATACTACTAGCTATGAGGGCCTACTATAAAGCTAGAGTAATTAAGAGAGTACAACATTATTGCAAGGATAAACAAACAGATCAATAGAAGGATTAGAGAGCCTGGAATCAAATCTACACATTTAAAATCACTAGGTTTATGACATAAGTAGCATTTCAGTGCAGTGGAATAAGCACAGTGTTTTCTATAAGTGGTATTGTGTATTTTGTATACCTATGGAAAAACAAATTTCAACCCTCTACCTCTAACCACATAAAAATCAACTCTAAATGGATAATAGATCTGAATATGAATAATAAACCAATAACCACTCACAAAAAAGCAGCTAGGAAAAAAAAAAGGGAAAAGAATCTTCATAACTTTGGAATAGTCAAAACATTTTTGAACAGAACATTAAAAAAAAAACTAACCATAAGGAAAACATTGACAAATTAGATTCTATTTGGATTAAGAAGTTTAGCTCTTAATAGACTAGAAAGGCATGCCACAGAGTATGAGGAACATTTGCAATATGTAGATCTGGAAAAAGAACTTGTATCAAAAACATACAAACTATTCTTCTAAATCGTTCAGAAAAATACCAACAAACTTAAAGAAAAGGACAGGAATAGTCACTTTACAAAAGATATCATTATTAGTTCATTAGAGAAATGCAAAGAACAGCAATGCAATACCATTTGTAATGATTAAATGGCTACAATGAATAAGGCAAATAGTATCAAGTGTTGACAAAGATATAGAACCACTGACAAAAATACAGAGCCACTGTTATACAGTGCTGGTGGGAGTGTAATTTTCTACAACTTCTTTACAAACTGTGTAACATTGTCACAATCATTTGGTAATTTGCATTAAATGTGCCAATTCTTTATCCCTTCTTGTGTCCATAGCCTTTACCATGTGACTCAGCAGTTCTGACCAACTCCATGGTCATGGTGCACTTCCTTGCTCCTTCAGTTTGGACTCTTTCATGTGACATACTTTGGCCAATGAGGTGTTAGCAGACATGATTTCATCAAAGACTTAAAAAAAAAAAAAAAAAAAAAAAACAAAACCAAACACTTCTGTGGTTAGGTTTGTATTCTTATATGCCTCTGCCATTGCCATGATGGGAAAATGTCCCATGTAGCGTGAAGGATGAGAGACACAAGCAATACGTCACCTGTGTCAATCTATGGATGCATGGCTTAGGTCAGAATGACCCATATGAGCCAAAGATGGAGCTGATATGCTCCCCCGCATCAGCCCTGAGATGTCATTTTCTTTATTTTTCACACAATAGGTCAAGTATCCTATTCACCTCATTCTGCTTATGGCTTCACAGTCTCTCTACCTACCCTAGGCTTCAAGAAAGCGTTCCCACAAGGCAAGAAGTATTGTATTACTGGGAAATATGTATCAAATCCTCTTCTGAGTATTGGGGTCATCCTCAAAAATCATCCCTGGTTCCCAAGTTCACACAGAATTAAGTCCAAGCTATGGTAAAGGAAAGTTCACAGGAGTGGGGTCAAATAGTTACACGGAAAAAATTCTGGAATATCACTTATCAATTGACCTTGAGCAGATCTTATCACTGTTCTTAATTTCAGTTTCCCAACACTTAAAGTGGACACAATATCATCTAAGTTGGAGGATGTTAGTGATTCAGGTGGTCCAGACAATCCTTGCCTTTTCTCAAATAATGATTAAAATGCCTTCTACTTTTACAACTGTAATCTAATTACTTCCTTACAATAACCCTGAGATACAGACCCTATTATTTTCATTTTATAAAATAAATAAAGAATAAAATATTTACACTTTACTTGTAAGGCACTTGGAAATTGCAGCATGGTTGGAAGTCAGGAACCAGTTGGAAGGTAATTGTATTAGTCCAGGTAAGAGAAAATCGTGATGTAAACTAGAAAAGCAGGGGGGGATGAAAAGATTCAAAAGACATTTGGAATATAAAATTGGCTTAATTTAGTGATTGATTAGAATGAGAGTGGTAGGGAGTGCATGGGAAGAGACAGTGGCTTGAATACCTTCGTGTTTGGAGGTACCTATCCCTGAAACTGGGCACCCAAGAGGAGCAGCAGATTTGCAAGGTGATAAGTTCATTATGGACAGGCTGAGTGGGAAGCTATGGCATGTCCAGATGGAAATGTTTGAAAGGCAATTGGATCAGATCTCAATCTTAAGAGAGACATGTGGGCTAGAATTATAGAGTTGGAAGTTATCCTTATTTAGATTATTAAAACTACTTCAAAAATATATTATGCCAAAAATTAAAGAATATATATATATATATATATAATGAACTTTAGTTGTATTCATTTCAGTAAAACACTTAACCCTTCTGAACACTAATTACTTCGTCTTTTAAATGAGAAAAATAACATGACTTAACTTGCCAAAACAGTTTTGGTAAGATTCCAATTACATAATGAGTGTGAAAGTAATATGTAAACTTTAAAGTGTTCCTTAAATAAAATAACATTAGTTTCATTGTCATTAGCAGTTGATTGGAGAAAGCCTTCTAAGTGCTTGCTCAAGTCTCAGTGTCCCACTGAGAATTGCTGGGAACTTTATGAAAATAATATTACTTTGGGTTACTGCAGCAGTTTTTACAGCCAAATCAGGACAAAGTAGACAAAAGATTTTAAAAATTAAATAAGTTGTATTATTATTTAAGTGAAAACAAACATTGCAGGCATAGTCAGGCATCTTCTGTTTTTAAAATGACTATAGTTTTATATTTACATAATAAGAGAACTGGAATTTGCTTTCTCTTAATCAGTAACAAGATTGGTAATTGAATAGGAGACATTCATATTCTTGGACACCTTCACGTAAAATGTACTCACAGGTAACTAAAGCAGTTGATTTGTTGTTAGGATTATTAGCCAAGCCTATTAACTAAGATACCTGCCCAAACTGAAGCTTTTCACTGCAGAATGGTTGGTCTAAAGCCCTTCTTTTCGGCACTAATTAGACAGCAGGATCAGTTGTATATGAAGGATACTCATTTTGCAACAATAAATATCTTCAACATGAAAGAGTTTCATTCTGGGTTCTCTATGACTGCGGACATATATTTCAGTCATTTAGAATTATTATATCAGGTCAATATGACAACTTTAAAAGAAAGGATTAACTAAACATAACACCTGTCTTAGTCTGTGAATCTACTTTTTCAGAATATCATTCCTATAGATCCCAGACCTAACTGGAACCTTAAGGTGCAGATTCTGTATCCATAACCTGGCTCTTTTTGAGCAGCTTGAAGCATAGTCCTTTCATTTATCGAAGATAGTCAAAGAGCTTGGAAAGTCAGTCTCTTCCCTATCCTCTGAATTTAATTGAATTATACTTGTATGCACCAATTACAGTCCCTTTACCACTAAAAAAACAAAAACAAGACCAAAAACGATTATGATAAAAATCTCAACTAACAGAGATGCTTGGTAGGCAGAAATAGAAAAGTACAAACGTTGCTTGGAGACCAGTGAATGGAGCTCTGTGATTGTGCAGAAGCTCTAATTGCTAGCTGCATAATCTTGACTGAAGTTATTTATTCTTCGTGAGCTCTAATTTCCTAATTTATAAAAAGTCCATCGTCATCACCGTCATGATCCTCTCATCATCTTCATCATCATCTCTGTCGTTGTCATCATCATCATTTGTACATCACAAGATTTCTTGCAAATTCAGTGAAAGAACATGTGTACGGTATAAATTTGTTGCCTAAAATGCAGAAGGCTGGCTGGCACACTTTTCTTTATTTTGAAGGCCAGAATGAGAGATTTGATTTGTAACAAGCTACTAGTTCTTTGGGCATGCTTTGAAAGGAGACTTCTTAGTTGTTCAGCAAGAGAGAAAAAGAAGTGTTCAGAAATAGAGGGAGATTATAAAACCCATCTATCTCCAAATTTACCTTTAGGCAGTCCCACGTGAAGATCAGTTTATCACAGGAGAAGTTAATCAGGCCAGCCCCATTAAGACCATTGCAGAAAGTAGCAAAAATTTGGCAGGAAACTTGGACAATGTGCTGGGAATCTTGAGTCATTCTTCGAGGTGTGGAGAGGTATTTGAGTATTTTTGTGGTCACTGTTGTTTGATTTCTCTCTCTCTTTGTTTAAAGGAAGTGAACAAATGGGTTAACAAAAAGAAACAGCACATAAAACATATTTTGGTTATCTCATGTAAGACCTGGTGATCAGATTGAAAGCTGCTCCTTGCTTCAGGCACCTTTGATAGCAAGCTAGCAAGCTGTCTTTCCAGATCTGTCAGTAAGTGTCACAGGTGCTGGTTTCATCTGTAGTAGGGGCAGATCTGAATTCCGCCTGCCATGGATTGAAATCACCTTTATTATCTGAGCTGTCCATCTGGTGAGTGTGTTGTGTTTTTGTGTGTGTGTTTTCCTTTCC
Source organism: Hylobates moloch (assembly GCF_009828535.3). NCBI lineage: Eukaryota > Metazoa > Chordata > Mammalia > Primates > Hylobatidae > Hylobates > Hylobates moloch. The sequence goes on along the minus strand of NW_026652286.1, from coordinate 52,456,454 downwards.
ATCTCCCCCAGTCCATTTCCAATACTGAAGGTGAAGTAGGAACTGATAATGGAATGACCTTGAGGCCAAAAAAATGTGGAGTGAGTAACGTTCAATAAAATGGACTGTGACAGGTATTTCATAAAAGAGGTTTGCAAACAGATGACTTTTTACAAAGAAAATAAACTAACATTGCTTTGTTGTTCAGGTGCCAAAGTGATTTGCTTTTCTCTGCTCTAGCAGCTTCTGATTGACTTTTTCTCCTGTGAAAAATGAGGAAAAGGAGAGAAAAAGATTGCTCTGTATGAGTCATTCAATAAGAGGGCAAACCATTAATTGTTGTTTTTCTCATTTTGCTACTTCTATTAATGCTAATGAAAAGAATTTCATTTTGCTTATGTTTCACAAATAATAGCCATCATAATAAGAGTTAATATTTATTGAATACCTTTTATGTGCCAGCCACATTACTATTTTGTGCACATTATCTAATTCACACACTAACTCTGGGAGGCAACTAAGATAAAGGGATTTTAAGGAATTGGACCAACATTTAGTGGAATAAAGTTGAGGCTCAAACTAAAGTCTCTCTGAAACCAAACAATTGTGCTTTAAAATGTTACTTTTATTCTCACTGTTACCTGATAGAGACACTGTGCCAGGTACTGATAAAGAATACAAAATTGAACAAGAGAGACATTCTCATCCTAAAAATATAAACTCTCAGGGAAATTATAACAAATGTACAGGCATCAGAATGCTACAACTTGGAGTGAGGCGGAGTGGGAACCATCACAAACTGGAGGACATTAGACATATAAAGAGAGTTATCAATGCACAGAGCAAACCAACCAACTGAGTCATAGGGGAATGTAAACCCAAAGTATCTCTAGTTTCCAACTTTTTTCAAGAGAAGCTAAAATCTAGGTTTTATGTAACCTTTTTCAAGTTGAAAAGTAATTATATGGCTCAATCAATAGATAGATATAGATACGAATATAGGTATATCAAAAGACCATATAGGTCAAACTAAATATATCTGAAAACAGATTAAGCATTTGGTCCTCTAGTAAACACATGTAGAATAGAGAAAAGTTTACAACACTGAAATTAGTTGCCCTAGATTTTATTCCACTCCATTGCTTATTAACTTGAGGAAACTGGGAAAAATATTAGTGTCTCTGGGTACCAGTTTCCTCATCTGTAGAATGTAGACTATTACAGATTCTATTAAGTTAATGTAGATGATTAAATGAGATTAGATGTGTAAAGCTGCAAATACAAATTTAGTGCACGGTTAACTTCAATTTGTTTTTTCTTTCACTGTCCAGCACAGAAGAGGATAGGTCCATAAAAGCAAAGTGTTATTTGATTGAGAGTATCAAGAACTGCTTACGGAGAAAGTAGCATTTGAGATGGACCTCAAAGGAGCACTATTATTTACATAGGTGAAAATAGGGGAAAGTAACTTTTATGGAGATAACAGCATGAGCAAAATCCAAATGCAAGGATTATTTAACGAGTATTCATCTCTTATTTGAATAATGTATACTTTGGTGTAAGCTCTTGGCTGAAGATTAGACTTGGAGCACATATTGTGGCCATATTATAGAAGACCTTAAATACCAGGTTATGGAGTATAATCCTGATTAAAAATACGATGAAGAACCACTGATTTCTTTTTTACATTATAGAGTGAAAGTATCAAATTGACCTTAGGAAGATTAATCTTGCAGCACCATATATAGTAGCTGTTAGTGAAAACCAGCAGTGGGAAGAGGGAGCAGGAGGTGACTCAAGTAGTTCAGGATATGGTTGGTGATCTACAGTAAAGGAAATGGGGAAGGAAACCTAGATAAGAGCAATTATGAGAGGTCAGCGGGAGAGATCCAACATAGGCAACTCTTCGTTGTTGGAGTTGCTGACTAGGTAGAGGGTCAAGAAATGGAAGAAACAAATCTGACTTCAGACCTGGGAGGACATAGTAGTTAGGGAACTCTGAAATCCAGGAAGAATCAAGTTCTTATTCTTCCATTTGCTGCCCATGTGACTTTGGGAAAATTACTCCACACTTTGAGTGCTAGCTCCTCCCTGTGTCAAATGAGAATAAAAATATGTAGCTCCAGTGTTGTTTTCACACTTCAATGAGAGGGCATGTTTAACTAAGATAGTCCTATTATAGTGTAGTCTCTCAAAAAGTGTTAATTCCCAATTTCCTTCTTCACATCCAACAGAGTGCTCCTTGGAGCAGTATATCATGTTCTTTCCCTACCTTGTTTGCTTCAGTGGAAAATTCTAGACCCCTATATCATTCAGCTGTGATCCACTTGCTCTTTGCCTTATCAAAAGAGGGCAGCAGGGAACTGAGGCTGGGTTTGAACTAACTTCATCTCAATGAGGAATGACTTGCTTTTTGGAATGACTAAGTTCAATGTTTCTTTAAAAATACTCAGAACTGTGTATATACTTAATAAACTGATAAAAATCTTGTTTAGCCGGGGCTTTGGAGAATGCCATAGGAAGGTACACAGAGACGTTCAAGAACCCAGGAAACCCAAGGGAAAATTAGATACCAGAAAATTTCTGTAACTTGTAGACCACTCAAGTAGAAAATGAGCCTAATTTAAAAGCTTGTTCTGCAAGGTCTTGCTCTCTGGGCATAAGAATCCTGATTCTAAACTGCCCTTTGGGTATAACTGATTCATGTACTTTTTTTGTGAAATGTGGGAGGAATCATTTTATGTTAGTGAGGTGGGAGGTGGAGGTGGGACTAGAACCTGGAGGTGGGGCTTGGACACCATACCAAATTGAGGACTAGCTAAAACAGGGATGGAGCAGAAGCAGCTTTCCATAAGACACACCCACCATTTTGCCATGTCAGTTTACCATTGCCACAGCAACACCTGGGAGTTGGCAGGCAACACCTGCCCCTTTCCGTGACAACAACCAAATGGCCCAAAAGTTACTATCCCTTTCCTAGAAATTTCTTTGTAAACCACCCCCTTAATCTACATGTCATTAAAAGTAGATCTAAATATGACATGACTGCAAAACATCCCTGAGATGCTACCTTCTGCCTGTGGGGTAGCCCTGCTCTACAGGAGCAGTCACAAAGGTGTAACACTGCCTCTTCAATAAAGCTGTTTCTCCTTCCTCTGTCTTGCCCTTGAATTCCTTTCTGGGCAAAGTGAAGAACCAACATGGGCTAAGCCCCACTTTGGGGCTCACCTGTCTGGCATCATTAGGACTACGTAAAAAACCTCCAAAGGCCTGATAATAATGTTACTGAATAACTAGATGCATTTTACAGCAAATTGAGCATGTATACATATACATACATAAAAAGAACAATTTTAAAAACTACTATCACCAAATACTATGATTTGTATCCTCACTCCACTATCCCCTCATAAGGGAACTGGAGCATTCCATAGCCCAGATAATCTAAGGGAAACATTACTGTCTTGTTCCAGCACAGAAGCCCTTCTTTTTTTGCACTGTTTCTTAAACGTCTCTGATCATTGACTATATTCTGTATTACCTTACCTCTCATTGGACTTTCTTTACTAAAGTTGACAAACTGATTGAAAAAAAAAATCTGAATTTCTCTATCTACAGTTGCTTGAGCTTTAGACTTGAGATACAAAGTCCTTAGTGATCATATTTCTACAGTGTTAGCTGTTCCTGTGGCTTACTTGTTCCTACTTGTTGTGCAACCCTTGGCCTCAAGGAGGATCCTTCTTGTATCCCACAGACATGCCTAATGCCTCTTCCTAGAACAGATCTGTCTCTTCTCAGTAGTTTGGTTGATGGGAGAGATGTTGGCATGAAAAAAATATGAGTTCTATGCCAAGAGCTACCTACAAAGCCTGTTCCATTGTAAATAAGTGACTGGTTCTCAGACTAGGTTGCTGGATTAGTGAATCAGACATTCTTCTCAAATACCCACTCAGGGATCTATTTCATGCCCACTTAGGCATGGGTTTTACTATGATTCTATATAGCCTTCATATCCCCTACTGGCTTAAAAGAAACAGGCAAACAAAAAGTTACCTTGCAGAGCATTTGTAATTGCCGAGTGTCTGCCATGGGTCTGGCATATGGCTGCTGTCTCTCATCCATTCTCCTGCTTGCCAGTGAGGCCAGGCATGAAAAAAGCTGTCCCAGGAAAAGTTTTCATCTGATCAGACTTCCCTCTTGGAGGGCTGCACTTCACATCTGTTCCTTTGGCCCAAGTCATTGGCACTGACCAAAGGATGGAAAATCTACTTATCCACCTCAGGAGCCAAGAGGACAGGGAGAAAGCAGCTTTCCAAACAGAGCATAGGGCCAACTGGCAGGAGGCTTTGCATCTCCACTTCAGGATACAAGTTATACCTGGCAGGTGAGTACAGTCAGGGCACTGCTAAAGCTAATACATTTTTTTTCTTTTAAAATTCTCTCGAACTGTTGAACAGGGATGTAGAGGAAGCTACTTGGATAAAATGCCTCAGACAAACTTATGATTTGTTATTCATAATAAAAATAAAAGCTAAAATTATTTGGTACTTAGCATTCAGCAACTATGTTAAGCGCTTCAATTATGTTATTCTGTTTAACATTCACAACAATGAGGGAGCTACACTCATCATACCCATTATTTAGATGAGAAAATAGATGTAAGGAGTTAAATGACTTGCCCTCATGTTTACTCTTGGACAATGTATATATTTTTAAATCTTTCCAACATTCTAGTGGATGTTTAAAGAGCTATGGAGTTGTGCAGGAACCTGATCAATAGTCAGGTAAGATGCTGGTGTGCCCATTTTACTGGTGAGTGAATGGAGGTTAAGAAAATGTGGGTGATTGTGCCACATTCCACTGCTAGGAAATCTTGGAACGGTACATGCACCAAGTCTTCTTATTTCAAGTGCATTTTTTTCTGCCAGTAAAGGTGATGGAACCTTCGAAGTTTTTCTACGATAAAAGGCAAAGGAGAATGAAAATGAGTTAATTGAGATAAGACTTACCTCTCTGAACCTGGGATTCTTCATGTGAATAAACAAATGACTAAAGGGATAAAAATACTTACGAAGATCTCATGAGGAATGGAAAAAATTCATCAAAGTTTCTATCACCATTTCTGGTATATAATAAGTACTCCAAAAGAGCTTTTTATATGAGTAATTAAAGTGAGAAGGAAACCCAAAGAAGCCAAAAATAATCAAAAGCATTGTTGGCCATAAATCTTTTATTTGCTAATTTGTTCACTGACTACTATGTGCAGTGGTAGTGGAATTCTTCCCATAGATCTGTCCCCATGCCTCCCAGGTCCACATCTTTGCTGTGGATGAATGGGGTACGATTTTGACAACACTCCCCTCTCTCATTGAAAGAGAATTGCAAGATGGATTCTTAGAAATGTGTTTTCACAAGTAGAGATTATTACTCAATGTATCACTCAAGATTAAATATAGAAAATAGGTGACACTCTAGATATTTTAAGCAAGAATTGATTTAACATAGGGAATCAGGGGTTTAAAAATGTATTACATAGAAATGGAGTCTAACCTGGGCCTCCAGGAAAGGCTTTCAAACAATCCAGCTGATCCGTAAGGGAGCTACCAATCCTGGGCTATCTCTGGAGCTGTTCCATACCCAAAAACCTGCCACCATTGCTTCCCCCATTGCAGACACCCAAACTATGGAACACATAAGCCTTTATCTGCAGACCAGGAAAAGAGAAATTAGGTCAAGAGGCATCTCCCAACAATCCAGGAAGCTAGGCAAGGAGCACCTTTGCAGAGAAACTTCTTCTCGCATGTGCCTACACAGACACAGCCAAAACAGAGTAGAAAAATGCTGTCTCAACTCTGACTTCAGATTTCAGGCAAATGCATCTGATAGATAAAACCTACTTTACATTCAGAACCCTAGTTACAAAGAAGTTTAGAAAAGTAGTTTTTAGTTTAGCTTTCAAGACTATCTCAAAAAAAGAATTATGTTTAGAGGTTGAATGAACCTCTATGTTTGTTTATTTATTTATGTATTTATTTATTATACTTTAAGTTTTAGGGTACATGTGCACAACGTGCAGGTTTGTTACATATGTATCCATGTGCCATGTTGGTGTGCTGCACCCATTAACTAGTCATTTAACATTAGGTATATCTCCTAATGCTATCCCTCCCCCATCCCCCCACCCCACAACAGGCCCCAGTGTGTGATGTTCCCCTTCCTGTGTCCATGCGTTCTCATTGTTCAATTCCCACCTATGAGTGAGAACATGCGGTGTTTGATTTTTTGTCCTTGTGATAGTTTGCTGAGAATGATGGTTTCCAGCTTCATCCATGTCCTTACAAAAGACACGAACTCATCATTTTTTTATGGCTGCATAGTATTCCATGATGTATATGTGCCACATTTTCTTAATCCAGTCTATCATTGTTGGACATTTGGGTTGGTTCCAAGTCTTTGCTATTGTGAATAGTGCCACAATAAATATACGTGTGCATGTGTCTTTATAGCAGCATGATTTATAATCCTTTTGGTATATACCCAGTAATGGGATGGCTGGGTCAAATGGTATTTCTAGTTCTAGATCCCTGAGGAATTGCCACGCTGACTTCCACAATGGTTGAACTAGTTTACAGTCTCTATGTTCATTTAATCATATGTTCAGCCACTAATACACATCCAACAACTTGATGAGTTTGGAGGTATGTATGCACCCAAGCAATCATCACCACAATCTATGCCATAAACATATCCATCACCTCAAAAAGTTTCCTCCTGGATTCTTTATTAATTATTATTATACATACAACATATGTATGAAAACACACACATATTGTGTTTTTATCAATAATTATTTTTAGTGATAACATATTAGGATATACTTCCTATCCTCTTAGAAAAATTTTAAGCATACAATACGGTATTACTAACTATAGGCATTATGCTGTATAGTAGCTCTCTAGGACTTACTCATCTTGTATAAATGAAACTTTTTGCATTTAGACTAATACCTACCCACTTTCCCTCTTCCCCAGGCCCCTGGCAACCACCACTCTACTCTCTGCTTCTACCACTTTGACTATCTTAGGTTCCTCATAAATACAGAAACATGTAGCATTTGTCCTGCTGTGTCTGGCTTATTTCACTTTGCATAATGTCTTATGGGTTCATCCACATTGTCCTGAATGTCAGGATTACCTTCTTTTTAAGACTGAATAATATTTTATTGTATGTATTACCATATTTTCATTATCCACCCTTCTGTCAATGACCATTTAGATTGCTTCCATGTCTCGGCTATTGCAAAAGTGCTGTAATGATTATGAGAGTGCAGATATTTATTTGAGATTCTGATTTCTTTTTTATAAAAACAACACATCTAGAAGTGGGGTTGGCAAATAATACAGCAATTCTATTTTCAATTTTTTGAGGAAACTTCAAACTGTTTTCCACAGTGGCTGCACCAATTAACATTACCACAAACAGTGCAACAGAGTTCTCTTTTCTCCACATCCTGGCCAACATTCGTTATATTCTGCTTTTTTAAAAAATATATTTTTATAGTGGCCATTATAACAGGCGTGAGGTGATATCTTATTGTGGATTTCATTTACATTTCCCTGACGAATAGTGATGTTGAGCTTTTTTTGTTTTAATACACCTGTAGACCAGTTCTATGTGTTCTTTGGAAAAATGTCTATTCAAATCCTTTGCTTATTTTAAAACCAGGTTATCTGTTTTCGTTTTTGGTTGGTTGGTTTTGTTTTGTTTTTGCTTTGGGGTTGTATGGGTTCCTTATGTATTTTAAATATTAGCCTTTTGTTAGATACATGGCTTGTGAATATTTTCCCCCATTCTATAGGTTAACATTTCATTTTGATTGTTTCCATTGTTGTGCAGAAGCTTTTGAGCTTGTTATAATCCCACTTGTCAATTTTTGCTTTTCTTAAGAGTAGTTTTGGGATTATTTACAAAAAATCATTGCCTAGACCAATGTCAAGAAGTTTTTTTCCAGTTATATGGTTTTAGTTTTTAAGTTTAAGTCTTTAATCTACCTTAATTAATTTTTGTATATAGTGTGAGATAAGGGTCCAATTTTGTTACTGTGCAAGTGAATATACAGTTTTTCTAACTCCGTTTATTGATGAGGATATTTTTCTTCCATTGTGTGCTCTTGACACCTTTGTCAATGATAGCTTGATTCTAAATGCATGGGTATATTTCTGGATCCTCTGTACCATTGGTCTATATGTTCTGTTTTTATGCCAGGACCATGCTGTTTTGGTTAGTATAGCTGTGTAGTATATTTTGAAGTCAGGTAGTATGATGCCTCCAGCTTTGTTTTTGCTAAAGATTGCTTTGCTATTCAGAGTTTTTTTTTTTATGATTCCATGTAAATTTTAGGATTTTTAAAATGGTTTTTTCTATTTCTGTGAGAAATTCTCTTTAAATTTTGATACCTATTATACTGAAAAAGTAGATTGCTTTGTGTAGTTTGAATATTTTAACAATAGCTCTATTTCTGTGAAAAATGCCTTTGACATTTTCATAGGCATTTTATTGAGAGTGTAGATTGCTTTGGGTGGTGTGAAAATTTTACAATATCAGTTCTAATCTATTAACTTGGACTATCTTTTCATTTATTTGTGTCTTCTTCAATTTTTTCATCAATATTTTACAGTTTTTTAGCATATAACTATTTTAAATCCTTGCTTAAACTTATTCCTAAGTATTTTTATACTATTGTAAATGGGATTGGTTTTTAAATTTCTTTTTCTCTCAGTTTATTGTTAGCTTATAAGAAACACATTTGATTTTTCTATATTGACTCTGCACGTTTCCTGAACTTGTTTCTTAAATCTTAACAGTTTTTTGGTGGTGTCTTCAGGGTTTTTTACCTAAAAGATTATGTCAACCATAAATTTATCTCTGTTATTTTTTTCCCTTTTCAATTTAGATGACTTTTCTTCCCTTTTTCTTGCCTAAATGATCTAGCTAGGACTTCCAGTATTGTGTTTAGTAGTAGTGGTAAAAGTGGATATCCTTGCCTTCTTCCAGAACTTAGAGGAAAATATTTCAGTTTTTCATCATTGATTATGATTATAGGCTGTAGGCTTTTTCTATATGATATTTATTGTGTTGAGGTAAGTTTCTTCTGCATATAATTTGTTGAGCGTTCTTATTAATAAGGAGTGTTGAATTTTGGTGAATGTTTTTCCCATATCTTTTGAGATGATCTTGTGATTTTTTTTTCTTCATTCTGTTAATGTTCTGTATGACACTGATATGATTTACATATGGTCAACCATTTTTGCATCCCAGTGGTAAATTCCACTTGGTCATAGTGTATAATCCCTGTATAATACTTTTAATGTGCTGTGAAATTTTGTTAAAATTTTGTTGAGAATTTTTACATCTATGTTCGTCAGGGACATTGATTGGCTCATAGTGTGTGTGTGTGTGTGTGTGTGTGTGTGTGTGTGTTTAGTCTTTGACTTTGGTATCAGAATGATGTTACCTTCATAAAATACGTTTGGAAGTGTTCTTTCTTCTATTGTTTAGAAGAGTTTAAGAAGAATGTGTTTTAATTTTTAAAAGTTTTTTAAAATTTACCTGTGAAGACATCTTGTCCTGATATTTACTTTGTTGGAAGTTTTTGGATTACTGATTCAATCTCCTTATTTGTTATTGGTTTTCCTATTTCTTGTAGATTCTATTTCTTATAGATTCAGTCTTGATAGATTGTATGTTTCTAGGAATTTATCTATTTCTTCCAGATTACCCAATTTATTGGCATATAATTATTCATAGTAATGCTTTATTGTCATTATATTTCTATGGCATCAGTTATAATGTCTCTCTCATATTTCTAATTTTATTTGAGTCTTCACTCTCTTTATTCAGTTAGCCTATCCAAGGGTTTATCAATTTTATTTATATTAAAAAAAACACCTCTTAACTTTGCCATTTTTTCTATTGTTCTTAATTTCTATTTTATTTCTTCCCTAATCTTTATTATTTTTTTTTCTGCTAACTTCAGGCTTAGTTTGTTCTTCTCTACCTTCTAGAACTGCAAAGTTCATTTGTATATTTATTATTTTTCTTTTTGCTAAGTATAAGTATTTATTGCTATAATCTTCCCACTTAGAACTGCTTTTACTGCATCAAATAAGTTTTGGTATCTTTCATTTTCATGTCTTTTGAAATACAGTCATCTTTATTCGAGATTATATTGTTTAGTTTTCACCTGTTTGTAAATTTTCCCATTTTTCTTTTGTTATTGAATTCTAGTTCATTTTATTTTGTTCAGAAAAGATACTTGGAATGATTTCAGTCTACTTCAGTTTGTTAAGACCTTTGTCTTTTGTAACATAGCATGTAATATATTCTAGAACATTTGGTCCATAGTGGTGTTCATGTGCTGTTCTTGTATTGATTTTCTTTCTGGATGATCTATTGTTTATTGATAGTGGGATATTGAGGTCTCCTACTATTATTGTATTGCTGTCCATTGCTCCCTTCTGATCTGCCAATGTTTGCTTAGTATATTTAGGTGCTCTGATGTTTGCTGGAAAAATATATTTCCAGAGTGGAGAGCAGGAGGAGGGAGAGGAACAGAAAAAATAACTGTTGAGTACTATGATTAGTACCTGGGTGATGAAGTAATCTGTACACAAACCCCTGTGATACGAGTTAAACTTTATAACAAACCTGCACATGTACCCCTGAACCTAAAAGTTAGAAATGAAATTAAAAAAATGAAATAATTGAGAGACACAATACTACAAAAAAGAAAGTATATTTGTAACTGTTTCATCTTCCAATTGAATTGACCCTTTACTTATTATATAATGACTTTATTTGATCTTGTGTGATAGTTTTGACTTAAATTGTATTTTGTCTGATATAAGCATAGCCCCAGCTTATTTTTCTTACCCTTATGTTGGATATCTTCTTTCATCACTTCACTTTCAGCCTAAGTGTGTCCTTATATTCAGAGTGAGTTTCATGGATAGCACATAGGTGGTTCATATGCTTTATCCGTTCAGCTATTCTATATTTTTTGACTAGGGACATTAATCAATTTACATTTAAAATAATTATTGGTGTATATGTGCCACATTTTCTTTATCCAGTCTATCATTGATGTACATTTGAGTTGGTTCCAAATCTTTGCTATTGTGAATAGTGCCGCAATAAACATACATGTGCATGTGTCCTTATAGTAGCATGATTTATAATCCTTTGGATATATACCCAGTAATGGGATTGCTGGGTCAAATGGTATTTCTAGTTCTAGATCCCTGAGAAATCGCCACACTGACTTCCACAATGGTTGAACCAGTTTACACTCCCACCAACAGTGTAAAATCATTCCTATTTCTCCATATCCTCTCCAGCACCTGTTGTTTCCTGGCTTTTTAATGATTGCCCTTCTAACTGGTATGAGATGGTATCTCATTGTGGTTTTGATTTGCATTTCTCTGATGACCAGTGATAATAAGCATTTTTTTTTCATGTGTCTGTTGGCTGCATAAATGTCTTGTTTTGAGAAGTGTCTGTTCATATTCCTTTGCCCACTTTTTGATGGGGTTGTTTGATTTTTTTCTTGTAAATTTCTTTAAATTCTTTGTAGATTCTGGATATTAGCCCTTTGTCAGCTGGGTAGATTGCAAAAATTTTCTCCCATTCTATAGGTTGCCTGTTTACTCTGATGGTAGTTTCTTTTGCTGTGTAGTCTATGCAGCCATAAAAAAGGATGAGTTCATGTCCTTTGTAGGGACGTGGATGAAGCTGGAAACCGTCATTTGAGAAAACTATCGCAGAGACAGAAAACCAAACACTGCATGTTCTCACTCATAGGTGGGAATTGAACGATGAGAACACTTGGACACAGGGAGGGGAACATCACCCACTGGGACCTGTCATGGGGTCGGGGGCTAGGGGAGGGATAGAGTTAGGAGAAATACCTAATGTCAATGACAAGTTAATGGGTGCAGCAAACCAACATGGCACATGTATACGTATCTAACAAACCTGCACATTGCGGACACATACCCTAGAACTTAAAGTATAATAAAAAAATAAAATAAAATAACTATTGATAGGTAAGGTCTCACTAGTAGCATTTTTAAAACATGTTTTCTGAATGTTTCGTCATTCTTTTGTTTCTCTTTTCCTCTCATGTCTTCCTTTATGATTAAATTACTTTTGTAACAACGTACTTTGATTCCTTTATCTTTTTAAATATCTATTGCAGGCTTTGTCTTTGTGGTTATCATGATAAAACTTTCTTAGGGTTATGATTGATAAAACTTCCTTAGAGTTATGATATTCTATTTTATAGAATGATAACTTAGTATAGTAACTTAACTTCAGTCATATATAAAAACTATACTTTTACTTCTCCTTCCCACACTTTATGTTATTAATTTCAGAATTTACTTCATTTTATGTTGTGAATCCATTAACAAATTTGTGTAGTTATAGATATTCTTTTTTTAAGGTTATTAGATGCCTCTTTTCTTTTTTTTAATTTATTTTTATTTTATTATTATACTTTAGGTTTTAGGGTACATGTGCACAATGTGCAGGTTTGTTACGTATGTATCCATGTGCCATGTTGATTTCCTGCACCCATTAACTCGTCATTTAGCATTAGGTATATCTCCTAATGCTGTCCCTCCCCCCTCCCCCAATCCCACAACAGTCCCCAGAGTGTGATGTTCCCCTTCCTGTGTCCATGAGTTCTCATTGTTCAATTCCCACCTATGAGTGAGAACATGCTGTGTTTGGTTTTTTGTCCTTGCAATAGTTTACTGAGAATGATGTTTTCCAGTTTCATCCATGTCCCTACAAAGGACATGAGCTCATCATTTTTTATGGCTGCATAGTATTCCATGGTGTATATGTGCCACATTTTCTTAATCCAGTCTATCGTTGTTGGACATTTGGGTTGGTTCCAACTCTTTGCTATTGTGAATAGTGCCGCAATAAACATCTTAATACTCTTTACTTTTAACTTTTATACTAGGTTTAAAATGATTTATGCACTACCATTACAGTATTATATTATTCTGTGTTTTTTTTTTGTATTTACCTTTACCAGTGATATTTATGTTTTCATATGCTTTTGTGTTGCTGTTTAGTGTATTTTCTTTTCAACTTGAACAATTTCCCCTTGCACTTCTTGTAAGGGAGTTCTAGTGGTTACAAACTCACTCAGTTTGTGTTTGCTTAGGAAAGTTTATATCTTTTCTCTGCTTTTAAATGACAGTTTTGCCAACTATAGTATTTTAGTTGACATGTTTTCAGCAATTAAATATATCATGTCAATATTTCCTACTCTACAAGGTTTCTTCTGAGAAATCTGCTGATAATTTTATTGAGATTCTCTTCTACGTTACAGGTCACTTTTATCTTGCTGCTTTAATCATTCTCTTCTTTGCTGACTTTTGACAATTTAATTATAAAATGTTTCAGTACATATCTCTTTAGATTCAATCTATTTGTGATGTTTGGCTTCATGAACCAGAATATCTACTTCCCTCTCCAGATTTGGGAAGTTTTCAGCAATTATTTCTTTAAATAAATTTTCTCCCACTTTATCTTCTCCCTCTTAAATTTTCATAATGCACAAATTGGCTTGTTTGATAGTATCTCATAGGTCTCATAGGCTTTGTTTAGTCTTTTTCATTTTCTTTCCTTTGTTTTCCTTTGACTGGATATTTTCAATTGATCTGTCACTGAGATTGCTGCTTCTTTCTTCTACTTGATCCAATCTACTGATGAAGCTCACTATTAAATTTTTCTATTCAAATATTGTATTATTCTGCTTCAGAACTTTGTTGCTTTTTTATGGTCTCTTTATTTTTTTGATTTCTCTTTTGTTTCCTGTATTGTTTTCCTGATTTCATGCATTTTTCTATTTATGTTCCTTGATCTTTTAAAAAATTTTGAATTATTTGTAAGGCAGTTCATAGGATCACTTTCATTTCTTTAGGATCAGTTATTAGAACTTCATTTTTTTCCTTTGGTGGTGACATATTTTCCTGATTTTTTTTTTTTATCTTTGTGGCATTGCATTATTGTCTGCACATTTGAAGAAGAAATGGCTTCTTCTTGTCTTTGGAGATTGCTTTTGGCAGGAAAAGCCCTCCATCAGTCAGCCCAGTTAAGGATTCTGGGCAGGCCAGCTGGTAAGATACTTGGGTGGGTCTGCTGCTGGGGTCTGTGGGATTGCTGTTGAGATCTGTGTGATTGTTGTTGAGATCTGTGTGCTGGTTGTTGAGAGCCCCTGAACCCTTTATTTTTGTTCTTATCTACCTCTAGGTGATGTAGCCATGCAGATTTCTTCAGTGTTCTAGCTGAAGTACAACAGACACAGGCCTCTCAGATAGTGCCCTGAAAAGTTAGGCAGCCAAATACTCACTTCATTCTCTTTATTCACCATTAGATCATTCACAAACCAAGGAGATCTGTCTTAGCACTGTGCCATGCCAGCTTTTGGAAGGGGCGTCATGGGTAAAGTGTTCTTACTCTTTTCAACGTGTCTTTTCTTTTTATGTGCTTTACTGGTATGCTGTGACTTTCACTTGGATTCTGGAGCTCTCATAAAGTTATTTTTGTCTGTGGCTGGCTGTTAAATTGGTGTTTCTGTGGGGAGAAGAGGGCTTAAAATGTTTTATTTTGCCATGTTGCTTGCCATTTATTCTGCCCTATTCACTTTTTAACTCTGTGATCTAACTTCTGGAATCATTAAGGCCCTATGCAAAATGGGATACCTATCTCTTGAGTTTTATGAAGATTAGCATTTTTAATGTATATAAAATAAATACAGCAATAATGGACATGTATTTAATAATATTGTTATTGTTATTTTTAATGATAAACACTACTGTAAGTTTATTGAAATTTCATTTGCCTGTTTCAGCTAGAATTGCATTTATTCAATATTTAGTTAGATTTTCAGGTAAATGTCAGAAAATTATGCTTGCACGAGAATTGGAGTAGATTTTTGTTTGAGAAGGTTTAGCCTGGCAATGATAGGGAAAATAATGATCACATAAATTGGCATGTACTATCTGGAATGTAATAGCTTCAACGAAAAGCTGAATTTGCATTCTCTAGAAATAGAATTAACCTGGAAAAGCAGCTTGCTATTTCATAGTGGAAAAATATCCCTCTTCAGTGACATTTTAAAATAGAGTAGGTAGTCCTACTTAGGATGTATCACCTCCTTAATTAAGTCCCTCACCTCCAGTCAAATCAAAATTAATATGTTCATCCAGTTCTCTAACATACACTAGAGGAAGCATTTTTTAGTGGAATAAGATGATACTTGGAATCAAAAGACATGGAGTTTAATGTGGGCTCAATGGTGACCTTGAAAAGTTTCTGAACCCCTTTGAGCCAACACTTTTGCCTATGAAACGGTGAGAAAATAAATAACCACTCATAGATTTTAAATTAAAAATAAGCCAGTGTCTCTCAAAAAATATGTGAGTTTTTGAAAGTGTAGCTTCTAAAGTCAAACTGCTAGTGTTTGACTCTAAGCTTTACTACAAACTGATTGACCTTGACCAAGCTACTGAACCTTCTTGCAGTCAGTTTTCTCATGAAAAAAAAAAAAGGGCAAATTTTATGGCCCACAGGATAATAAGAGGATCATAAGATAATTAAATAAGAGCATGCATATTAGACGCAACGATTGTAGAGAAAGTGAAAAGTAAAAATAAAAATTATTATAATACTTATATTTGTTAAACTATAAAGCATTAGATAAACTCTAAAATGTCTTGTTTAATTATTCCCCATTTTACATTGTGTTTAATGATGACTATCCTCCATTTCTGTCATCCTCCCTAAGATGCAAGTTCCTTGAGGACAGATGCCATGGCATATTCATCTTTGCCATGCCAGTACCCAACATGATACCTTACATAAAATAGAGGCTCAGAAATACCTGATAGAAAAATTAATGATTTTTGGATCCCTTTAGAAAGAATTCAAAGGAAGTGAACTACACATTCATTGCACTTTGACATTCGGTGTTGGTGGTCTATGGCACATGCTGTGAGAAACAGAAATAATAAGTGCAACTCTATTGTTGCCTTGAAAATTCTTATGAATAGATATTTAAAATGTAATAAAGTTTAATAACATCTGAAGTTACTTATCACACCTATGATGGCCATTAGGAGCTTGTATGTGTATGGTCCCAAGTAATACATGTATTTCTTCATCCTTATAAAAGTAAACCAGGCAGGGAGTCAAAAGTCATGGCTTCTCATCTCTGCTGGCCATATATTTTCAGCATAACTTTTAGCAAAGTAATCAGCCTGCCTGGAATTAAATTCTGTATCTGTAAAACAGTCTGTGACTTTACAGCTTTAATGTCTCTAAACTTCATTCCTCCAGGTGAATTATCTTAAAAATCTCAGAACAGTTTTTCAATGTCCTTTGTTGTGATTAATAGTTAAGAAACAAATGTTAGTTTCTGTACAGGTATTCTTAAAACCTTTCAATCATTTTGTGTACACTCAGAATAAAACTCAAGTCTATTTTGGCCTACAAATTACTATGTGATCTAAACCTAACTACTACCACTCTTCCCTCTGCTCAATGTTCTCCAGCTACACTAGCCTCCTTATCATTCCCTTGAACCTCAGAAACTCTGCCTAATTCTTTCTGCCTGAAAGGCTCTGTTCCTCAGTATCCACTTGGCTCATTTTTCCTTTTAAAGTCTTTTTGCTCAAATAATACCTTAAAGTTTTCTTCTCTTACTACCTTATCTAAAATTGTTTCCTGTTTTACCCCTTTAAACTGCCTTGTTTTTGTTTATGAATCATTTCTGTTCTGATTTGATTTTTTCATGTAGGCACACACTTAAAAAATCTGTGTTGAACTTCTAATTTGTGCCTTGTTTTAAGATGGGTCCTAAGGATGCAGTGACAAATTTATCAGACACAGGATATGCCCTCAAAGAACTGAGTCTAGTAGGGAACACAAAAGGAAAGATAATTATGATTTAGAGATTTGAGTGCTATTACGAGGGTAGACAAGGAGTGCTATGGAGGCAATAAAGGAGCCACATAATCTGGTTGGTTTCCAGAAGGCTTCCTGGAGAGTGATGAATAAGTGGACTATCTGAGGTTGAGTAGTCATTACCTAGGTAAAGAAAGATGAGGAGAAAACTTCCGTAGACAGAGGGAAGTTTAAAGATTCAGATGAGGAAAGAAAACATTAGCACTGTTGAAGAAGTGAAGGAAGCTCATTGTGTGCTCATGTTGTGTTTTAAGGGGGAAGCTCATGTTGTGTTTTAAGGGAGAAGTAAGTAAGGCAAAGAAAGAAGTTTCAGATGATTTGAGATGTAGGAAAAGGGTAGACCATGTAGCGTCTTAGAAAATTTGACATTATTACAGGGACAGAGGAAATCATTGAAGATTTTAAAGAAGGAAATTGAATTGATAAGATGTGCTTATTTTAAAATTAAGATCCTATTAGTTATAGGATGTCAAATGGACTGGAAGTGGTAATGTTCAATAAACATTCTGCTGCAGTAGTACAGGTGGGAAAAAATGAAGGCCAAGACAAGGAGCATGGTGGCAAGAATACAGAAAAGTAAATAAGTCTGAGGGAGGGGAGCTGATGAAAACTGTTTAGAAAGATGGCAAGAAAGAGGTGGGAATCGAGCATGCCATCAACATGTTTGGTTGGAGCCACAGGACTCATTTACTGAAGTATAGAACATAAGAGGACAGGTGAGTTTGGGTAGGAAAATAATAAGCTCTGTTTTATGACTCATGAAAGACCTCCAAAAGGGGATAGATTAAATACCTTCAGTTCCCTCTACTAGTTATACATTTTTACAAATTTTTTATGTTGATGATGTAGTTGCCTTGTGTCTTGAATAAATCATCCTCTATGCACAAACTTGCATCATCAATGTTTTGAGTTTTTGGTAATTTTCTTGCTTGCTGGGATCTCTAGTAAGTATTTAGCCTATCTTGGAATTTAGAGCATTATAATGTGAACAGATTCACACATATTACTCTAAAAGAACATCTAAGTTTGTTAGGCTATAGGGATCTAATGAAAAACAAAATAAAACATAGTTAACTGGACTTGGAGCTAGAATGAGTGTAGGATACATTTTGGTCATGTACTATCACTATAGTTAAAAGTAGTAGGTTATGTACCCAAAAACTGTTTTGCATTGAAATAACTTTGGTATCCTCAAGTAATGTAAGGAGCTATCACCATTTCAAATATTCCACTTCACTTTCCCAATAAATACATACATCTTCACCATTATCTTTATCATCATTATAACCAGCAATTACTGAGCAATTATGCCAGGCACTAAGCATCATCTCAGTAAATCCTCAGAACGGTCTTATGAGTTAGGTTCTGTATCATGTCCATTTTGCAGGTGGGAAATTTGAATATTGGAATATTTAAATATATTGTATAAGGTCAGAAGATAAGAAGTGGCAACTTAGCTGGGAGCAGTGGCTCATGCCTGTAATCCCGGCACTTTGGGAGTCCGAGGCAGGAAGATCACAAGGTCAGGAGTTCAAGACCAGCCTGGCCAACATAGTGAAACCCCGTCTCTACTAAAAATACAAAAAATTAGCTGGGCGTGGTGGTGGGTGCCTGTAATCCCAGCTACTCGGGAGGCTGAGGCAGGAGAATCGCTTGAACCCGAGAGGCGGGGGTTACAGTGAGTGGAGATTGTGCTGCTGCACTCCAGCCTGGGTGACAGAGCAAGGCTCCATCTCAAAAAAAAAAAAAAAGAAGTAGCACCTTACTTTAAAACCAAGTCTGTTTGTATGATTTTGTATAAAAATTGTGATAGTCCATGGAAATGTGATGGAAAGAAGCTACTGTAACTAACAATATATAGCACTTCACTGATAGCACAGTCTTTTCCATATATACTTAATAATTTGATTCTACCTGTGAGACAAACATCTCTAAATTGGAGAGGAAACAGTGTCCATTCAGAGGGTCATTGTTAATTATATATGAGTTTTTGTGAGCATTGCCTAATAGAGTAAGTACCATGAGCATGCCAGTTGATATTTATCATCATCATCATTATTCCAAATTTTCATATGAACAAAAGAAGATGAGCAAAGTAACTTGCTCAAGATCACTCAACCCACGATGATGAGAGAGTCAGGACGTGAACCTGTCTCTAGCTAGTCATAGTGTTAAATGATCTTTAAACAGAGCTTCATCATAAAGAACTCAGTTCTTGAGTAGTAAATAAATGGTACTAAAATCCAAGTTTTATTACTGTTGTGCTGTTTTATTGATGATGACCATATTATAGAGTTATAAAATTGTGTTAAATATATTTGAATATGTATATATTTTCCTATCGACTTCAACTAAGTGGTATGTAACTCTCTGGGTGATTTAAATATGCACTTAGCACATGCTCACACACTTAGTAAAAATGTCCATTTATGAATATGAAATGCAACTAACAGTGAAAGTTCACAAAGCTTTGAGCTTTGTAGAAAAGGGCAGGCATCTGTCTTATAATAATTGGAATTCAAAACACTGTATAGTACAGTTGTCACGCATCTGTTAAAGGCCAAAAATTTATTAGAGCAAATTAGAAATTATAGACATTCCCTTTGGTAAAGTAATCCCTCAATAATATGAAATATCACAAGGAGAAAACTGTCAGATGAAGAACAATGATGGCAGACTACAGACAGTGAGAGATCTTTGTGCTTGTGCAGTGTTTAATATTGTTTGTATCTTCTAAAAATACAAAAAATTAGCTGGGCGTGGTGGTGGGTGCCTGTAATCCCAGCTACTCGGGAGGCTGAGGCAGGAGAATCGCTTGAACCCCAGAGGCGGAGGTTGCAGTGAGTGGAGATTGTGCTGCTGCACTCCAGCCTGGGTGACAGAGCAAGGCTCTATCTCAAAAAAAAAAAAAAAAATGAGAATAATTTTATTAATTTGGTTTTTTCACTCAATAAGTATTTCTTACTGCTTACTACATGCCAGGCAGTGTTCTACGTAATGATGATACCCAAACACTCAAAGCTCTTGTCTTTATGGAGTTTACATCTCAGTGGTTACTAACTAGCTTTTTCACTTCACCTGTTGTCAACATCCTTAAAATGGGAATAGCACAATTGACCACATGGGTCCTTTGGATAGTAACTAAGAACAAGCAGATGTAAAGGCTGCCTATATACTTGCAAAGTGTTGTGCAAGTGTAATATATGTGTTTTCTTATCTGTAATATGGAGATAAATTTATTTTCCAAGCTACCTCATAGTTTAGGTTGGAATGAAAAATACATGACAATATTACTGCTAAATTCTTTATATTTAATATCTAATAAGTTGCAGATGTTATCCCAAACACTTTAGAATGTGTCTTTTACATCTTACAACCTACATATCAGTAGGTGCTGTGACCACTTCCATTTATTGGATGAGGAAACTACAGTTTAGAGGGTAAGTAGTTGAGATTAGTGAGAGAACCAGGCTTTGAACTCAAGGCTATCTGATTCCATATTGTGCTCTTGACCACTAGATTATGCTGACTTATTAAAGAGAATCATTTCAGAATAAGGGATATTAACATAAGTGCACAAAAGTGACATGGTACTTTTGGGTCTTAATGGTGAGAGTTCTTTAAGCTGAATGTGTATAGGGGATTGAGAACAAAACTACAGTTAGATAGAAGAAATCTTACCTAGTGTTCTCCTTGTGTTCTGTAGCACAATAGGGTGACTATAATTAACTATAGTTAATTTCATAATTCAAAACAACTAGAATCATGGAATTGGGATGTTCCTAACACAAAGAAACGATAAATGCTTAAGGTGATGAATATCCCAATTACCATGATTTGATCATTACCCATTGTATCCGTATATCAAAATTTCATATGGACCCCATAAACATGTACAATTATTATGTATCTATAAAAATTTTAAATATTTAAAAGCAGAATTAGTATGCTAATGAGACCCCACTGCAAAATCAAAGGCTACTGGGCACCACGAACCTTAATTTCTAGCTCTAATCACAACTAACTTCCTGAATAACTTGGTTATGTCATTTTGTGAAATAAGACTCACCTCCCTAACCCCACCAACCTGGTTTCTTTTCTGCAAAATAAAAGGGTTTTACTTCCAGAACTGACAGTGTATGATTTTATCAAAAAATCCAACAATAATATAAATACATGGTTTGAAATACTTGGTATAAAGATATTTACTACAGTGGGATGAGGTCTGTAGTCCCTTTGGCCCCTATCTACAGGAGTTTTGGAGTAAGAACCAGGATCAAATGGAGTGCAAGCTGAAGTACTCTAGGGGAACTGTGATAGGGGTAGCAGGCCAGTGTGCAAAGGGCTTATTAAACAGGGACTTGAGCTAGGTCAATCCCCATCCCCAAGAAAACCCCATCTTGGTCTTCAATGTGGTAGAATCAATCAGAGATACTGAGTAACCTCTGGAAACCTCTCTGGCTGGGGGCTGGATCACAGGCAGTTATAGGGCGATGGTTCAGTAATGGAGTTTAATCCATGGAGAATAAAAACTTCCCAAAGTGAGCTATTAATAATTATAAGGAGTTCCTATGACGCCAGTACTAGCAGAATAACAGAAAAAACAATTAGAAACAAAGATGTAAGGCTAATTTCTAGAAAAGCCAGCATAGTACTAGTTAGTGGAAGCCATGGACAGCCCTGTATAGCTTATAAACACAAAGAAGCAAGCAATGTCAGCCCCCATGGGCTGGTAGGACTGAAAACCTATCTATCCCCCTACATGGATGGGTACTGTTTTACAGTCTTAATTAGATTGGGACAGTTAGCTTCACCTATGCTTTCAATTGAAATTCTAAATCCAGACTCTGGCACTGGATGGCCTGAGTTCAAATTTTGATTCTACCACTGACCATCGACAAGATACTCACCCATTCTATACCTTGGTTTCCTCATCTGTAAGATGGGATTAATAATAAAAATAAGGCAGGGGGATTTCTGCTTCTAGAAAGATGGCATAGATGTACTTTACCTGATTCTTCCCACTAAGAACAACTAAAAGTCCTGGCCATTATATGTAAAACAAATATAAGGAGGCTCTGAAAGGTGGAGAGAAGAAGGCAGACTGCCAAGGGAACTTGGTACCTGAAAAAAACACAATGGTGAATTCCCAGGATTTTATTTTTGCCTCATATAGCTAAGACTTAGAACTGAAAGAATTGGCAACCTCGAAATGCCAACAAGAGCAGACAAAAAAAAAAAAAAAAAAAAGCAGCCGCTCTCTCTAGGCAAAGGACAAGGAGAGGGGCAGCCTAGAAAGACAGAATGCTTTTAGGCAATAACTGCTCTACTCCAACCAAATGCCACAGAATAAACAGTGGCCTTCTTTACTTGCCAATGTCAGAAAAGGCCAAGCAGGGAGTCAGCATTTTCATCCTGATAAGGTTGTGATGAGGCACAGCAAAACTGCTGCTGAGATGATGCCAGAGAAAATTGAATAGAGAGCTGGACCTTTCATCCCGGCTAGCAAGTAACAAGCCTCCACTATTCCACATAGTGTCAGTAGAGGCCCTGAGAGCAGACTGGACTTCCGCTGCAACTGGACATAAACAAAGCATTCTTCCCCCTCTCTGCTGGGAGGAAGGAGAAGCAGAGGGGCCTATTGAAGAGTCAGATCTTTCACTATTGCCCAATGGTTACAAGGCCACCCCCATTCCACCATGGTCTCTGAAAACCGCATGATAAGGTAGAAACCCACCCCTGCCTCAGGTGACAATAGAGGCCAAGCAGGGAATGTAGACTCTTTTTTTCCACCTAGAAGTATTGAAGAATTGCCTCCACCTTCATCTGCTGAAGCAGTGTCGGAAAAAGCCAGCTATAGCAGAAGGTTTAAATAAGATCCAGGGTTCCAGAAAATATTACAAAAATATCCAAGTTCTCATCAAAAATCACTTGTCATATCAAGAATCAGCAATATCTCAAAACTGAATTAAAAATGACAATCTATAGATGCCAATACCAAGATAACAAATATGTTAGAATTATCAGAGATTTTAAAGCAGCCATAATTAAAATGCTTCAAAGAGTAATTATGAATGCACTTGAAACAAATGAAGAAAATAGAAAAGAAATAGAAACTGAACAAATAAATCAAAGACATTACAAAGAACCCACTGGGAACTGTAGAACTTAAAAATATAATAACTAAAATAAAAACATCAGAATATTGGCTCAATAACAGAATAGAGGAGACAGAAGAAAGAATAAGTGAACAGGAAGACAGAACAAGAGAAATTTTACAATCAAAACAGAGAACAAACAAACTGAAAGAAGGGAACAGAACTCCGGAGCATGAGACTAAGAAGAGATCTAACATTTGTGTTATCAAAGTGTAGGAAGGAAAGGAAAAAGAAGGCAGGTATGAAAAATACTTAATGACACTTCTCAAAAGAAGACATTTATGCAGCCAGAAAACACATGAAGAAATGCTCATCATCACTGGCCATCAGAGAAATGCAAATCAAAACCACAGTGAGATACCATCTCACACCAGTTAGAATGGCCATCATTAAAAAATCAGGAAACAACAGGTGCTGGAGAGGATGTGGAGAAATAGGAACACTTTTACACTGTTGGTGGGACTGTAAACTAGTTCAACCATTGTGGAAGTCAGTGTGGCGATTCCTCAGGGATCTAGAACTAGAAATACCATTTGACCCAGCCATCCCATTACTGGGTATATACCCAAAGGA